>NC_056743.1:675326437-675505767 GCF_019279795.1 Protopterus annectens | reverse complement strand
GGAGTTGGATCCAGAGACCATGGAGAAAGAGTGAAATGAAGCCAAATGAAGGTAGACCAAAATTGTCAAGGCCAGTAAGGAGCAATGAGGATTACTGTGCTCCCTAATCAGGATGTTTTCTGAAGAAATTTGAGGACGAGGGGTAATGGGGGGTAGGAATAAAGGAGATTAGTGGGCCAGTTGTGAAGTAGAGCATCTCTTGGTGACTCCCTCAGTAGGGGATGAGGGCAAAGAACCTGCTGCACTTGTTTTTGAGAGGGGATGCAAAGAGGTTGCAGCATGATTAATCCCAGCGATGGAATATCTTCTCTACCACCCTCATGTTGAGAGACAACTTGTGAGGCATTAGAATAGACCTGCTTAACTTGTCTGTAATCACATTGGACTTCCCAGGAAGTTTTGTTGGTACCAAAAATTGATTGGATGAGATCACCCATTGCCACGCTATCAAAGCTGCTCGACACACAGGACAAGATATGGCTCCCACTTGTTTGCTGATGTAGCACACTACTGACATGTTGAGCATCTGAATCACAATAGTCCCAGTTGGGAGTGTCTTGGAAGGCCTGCAATGCTAGGAGGACAGCTCTCATTTCCAAGACACTGATATGTGTGTTGGCCTCATCAGGGAATCATGTGCCTTGGACTGCCCTTCCCAGAAAGTGCCTCCCCCACTCAATCTGAGAGGCATCCGACTCACTGTGGCCTTGGACTGGGGAAGAACAAAGGGACATCCTTCCTGCACTTGATTGGAGTGCTTCCATCATTGGAGATATTTTTTGCAAGCTTGAGTTATTTTTATCTGAGTGGACAGGAGCTATAGAAGAATGGACCATTGAATTGCCAATGTCCACTGAAAAATTCTCATATGAAACCTTGACAAAGGTACTAGCATGATCGTCGCTGACATGGATCCTAAAGCTCGAAGGATTAAAAGAGCTGAGAGAGAGAAGAGTTTTGGATGACTTTTCTGACTTAGAATTGAAGGGTGTGAACTCTTGACAAGGGGAGAGATGCTGTTTGTCTGATCATATTGAATGAGGCACCAATGAATTTGCAATGGCTCAAGATGACATTTGCTGAAGTTGATTGAAATACCTATATGGGAGCGTAACTGGAGTATGTAATCCCATGCTTAGAATCAGTTGATGTGTGGTTGGAGCAGTAATAAGCCAGTTGTCAAGGTATGGAAACATATGGAATCCCTGTAGTCCCGGGTGAGCTGCCACTACTGCCATAAACTTGTTAAATATCCTGGGGGCCATGTTGAGACCAAAGGGCAGAGCTCTGAACTGGTAATGACCGGCTCCCAGCTGGAAGCGTAGGTCTCTCCTGGATAGTCTGTTCATTTTGATATGACAGTACATGTCCTGAAGATCTATCAAGCACATCCAATCTTCCTTGTGAGGAAAAAGCAGAATGGACTGAACCATGACCATCCGGAACTTTGTGTATTGAACTGATTGATTTGGGCTGCTGGGATTCAAAATTGTTCTTCATTCCCCTATTTTCTGGCACTAAAAAGAATCTTGAACAAGTTCTGAGCTCTTTCTCGTCTGGGAAGACCTCTTAGATGACTCTCTAACAGCTTTTTTTATTTCTAGTGCTACTATCTCCCTCTGACTGGGTGGGACATCGGGGATTTTCTCTGAAACCAACTGGGGTGAATGGGATAAAGGTATGATATAACCTTTGGATATTATCCTCCGCTCCCATGAATCTTTTGTAATTTCTAGCCAGGCTCTCTGGTGCAGGGATAAGTGACCCCTAAATGCCTCCAGAGATGGACAGCCCTGGCCTGCTTTCAGAAGCACTGGTAGGATCTGTAACAAAAAGCATATCTAGATCCTTGATTTTGTAGACCAGCCCCCCTCTGCCATGAGGGATGAGTCTTCCATTTGAGTTCCTCCTTCTGCCCCTGGGGGAACTGTCATGTGGATCTTGGAAGGGACCCTGGGATTTCCTGAACCACATTTTTTGATGACCTCATTGATTCCTAGAAAAGGTTCATTGAGGGGTCAAAAAACGCAGACCCACAGCAGACAGGACACACCTAGAGAGTGTGTCTTTCATCCTGAGGCCAAATAAAGAACTTCCATCAAAAGGAGCACTAACGAAGGAAGCTTTGAAGGCTTCCGCAAAGTCACTTAAGTGTATCCAGGCATGTCTTCTAATGGAAATACCTAAACCCGTCACCAGTGAGGTACCTCCTGCTGTGTGAGAAGGAAGTGTCATGCATGAAATGGAAATGGACTGAAGGGTAGCCAACTGGGAGACAACAGTACTCTCTGCTTCAGAGGACATGGTCCCAGAGAGGGACTTAGAGAGTTCTTTATCAAATCCCTCTGGAGTCTTGTGAAGTGTGCCAGATAGGTCTGTGACCAGAGAGCACAGGTTACTGAACCATAAACAAGCTTCCAAAACCTGTCCATCACCCTAGAATCCCTGTTATGGGAGTTGACAGAGGAACAACCGGTGCTCCAAAAAGTTCTGTCCTTAGGTGGTGCCAGGGCTCCTGTCTGACCTCTTGGGGATTGGTTGAATGGCATCAGGTTCCTTCCAATTCCACTGAGAGACCAAATCAATGAGCTCACTGCTGGGCTGAGTCACCCAGGAAGTAGATGGGCCATAAGTCTCAAGGAATACAAACTCCTCTTGGGAAGGGTTAGTAGGAGACCAACCACCTCTTTGCTTTAGAAGCTCCAGAATGTCTCCAGAGGAGACATCACTGGGTGGTGATCTTGGGGACCCTTCTCCCTCATCAAAGTCAGTGTCTTCTGTGATGGATTCTTGAGGAGAGTACAAGTGCCTCCTTTTGCAATTTTTTCTTCTTGGGAACTACTTTGGTGGAATGTTCTGGAGAAGTGTCAGAAGAAATCATTATACCCTGTTGGGTATCCTGAAGACCAACTTCGGCTAGCTGTCCCTGTGACAAGAATGATTGAGGCTCATGATATAGAGACGAATGGACTAGGGTGGTCGAAGCCAAAGAAGGTGGAGAAGTCTGATGCTCTAGGGATAGAGAATGCTCTCTCCACTACCTCGTATGCTGAATGCCTCTGAGAAGGAAACCAATGGCTCAGAAAGAACATGCTTACAGACTAAGTTCCCTCCTCCCAGATGGCACAGCACTCGAAGAGGGAGTTGGATCCAAGCTATCCAACACTGAGGCTCCGAGGGGAAGAGATGGCTCCAACAACTTTGGAGTCAACTCTCACAGCTCAGAGCTGGCACCAATGCTACAACTCCAACAGCCATCCAGCTCTGAGGCACTTGGAGGTAGTCCACTCAAAGATGCTACTGGAGTAGAAGATACCAGTATCTTCTGATCCGATGAGAACAACTACGTAATCTTTGGATCCGACAACTCTCATACCATCGGTTGGACAGGAGAAGGAAAGAGCAATGGGGAGGTTGTGTGAATAAGGGTCTCTGGACCCGTTGGGGTCAGAACCAGGAGAACCCCCATTTGTATCTGCATCAAGAGAAACTTCCGCATCATCCTGTCCAGGTCAGCTTCGGTCATGTTTTGGAAGAGTGAGTTGAGTATCCTGTTGATGAAGGTCTAGAGTGATGGTGTCCGAGTGTTCCAGGAAAGGAGAAGGCAATCTGGATGTAAATTAATCCAGGGCCAAGAGTGGCGATCGGATCAGAGGAGATTTCTTTTTTCTGTTTTTTGGATCCGAGGAGCTAGGATTTAAAGTCTTAGCCAGTTTTTAAGCAAGTTCTGAGCCCAGAGCCGATGAAGTAGCCGATTCCAGGGAAAGCTTCCTAGAGTCTTTTTTTCTCTGAACTCTTAGCAGTTTGAGCACCAGAAGATGCTGTTGATGCAGATGATTTAGAAGGTAGTAAACCTCTGAGAACCAATTTCTTATATTTATAAGGCCTCTAGGGTTAAAACTCTTACATATGTCACAGCTAGTGTCAAGGTGTGGAGGGCCTAGATAATAAACACATTTAGAATGCACATCAGATAATGGGATTTTGTGGCCATAGGCTGTGCATTTCTTGAAATCCGATGGTTTCTCAGACATTATCGCAAAGGAGGAAAGACTTAGAAATAAAGATAATTTTTTTTGGAATAAAAATGAAGAAAGGGGAATACAAAGTAGAAAAACAACAATGGTATTTAAGATGTATGTAATGCACGGAAAAAGAAATTACTAGCAATGGTAAAAGAAACAGTACAAAAGTACTTGAAAAGTTAATTAGTAGAAAAAAAGAGATGATGCACAAAGATGTTTTTTTAAAGAATTTTAGCAATAAAATTACAGAAAAAGACTCACAGTACCCAAAAAATGCTCCTAACTCAACAGCAGAAACAGTGACCATGTCTGTACTCTAAGGCAGCAAATGAAATCTGAGCTATGTTAGGAACTAGGGCATTGTGGAAAAGGGAGGAGCTCAAGAGCTTTGAGCGATTCACAAGCTAGTAGAATCAGCCAAGTCAGATCAGAGGATCAAACCTGAACCCAAAAGAGTTGACGAACGAATGAAAATTGACAGCATCAGATCCAGTGAATGACTGGGAACAGAATTTCCCGAAACTGGTCAGTGTACAGAAATAATATTTTTCAGAAAAGCACATTCACAACAATATAATCTGAGAAAAATAAGCAATATTAACTGACATGGTACAGACATCACCACAATATATTACATTGAGAATGTGCTATCCAATAACTACACGAAAGGGTTTGTGTCTTGCACTGGTGCAAAATAAAGGAATATTACAGTAAAATACCACCCCACTGAACATATCTTTCAAAATGATCATGCCTTTGGGCAGTATATTGATGTTAAAATGGAGAAACAATACAGCATGTGAGACACTAAAGAAAATGGTGAATCATAGGGAAAGAAAAAGTGCAGAAGGAAGTTTAGGCAAGGTATTGTCTTTGAGATCAGAATAAGACCTATTTTCTAAAAGTCGTTATGTATTAAATTTAACAATGGAGGAATTATTACTATCTCTGGAAAAATATGAGAGCTACCGGTTTTCTAAAAGTCGTTGTGTATTAAATTTAACAATGGAGGAATTATTACTATCTCTGGAAAAATATGAAAGCTAACAAAAATTATTTGATTAATCAGATCCATGAAATCACAGTTTCAGAAGATGAGAGACATACCACTTTAAAAGATCTGACTGAATATTGGCAAGTAATGTATGCAGAAGTCTCTAGGGGATCTCATTTGGAGGCAGAACTATCCAGTATAAAATAATCCAAGGAATTTATCTTGTACAGATAAATTTACACGAGTAGGTGTTGATAAAAGCCATTGTTTGTTAACACTGATAAATCTGCTTATATACTATCACATTGTTGGTGGACTTGCAAACTGGTGAAAATAGTAGACGGAGACAAAAAGAGTTGACTGAAAGTTCCCTAAGGACTTTTATCCAAATAAGCCTGGACTATTTGCTGGGGTACACAGATAATATAGTACAAGAAGACAATATAAAAACAGAATAATTCAGAATGACAACTAAAAGACTGATACTAAATCACTGGAAGAGCAAAACTCTTTAACTACATTTCCAGGAGTAACATGGTGATTTTTTTGTTAAATTCCAGGAATTCAAGCTATGGGTTAAATAACAACACACAATTAAATGTTTATGATACATGTACAAGAATAAAACTGGAGCCAGATGGGTTTCAAACCCCTTATGTTTTAAATATCCCTTTATTATCAACTTTCCTATTGTATGTATCCTTTTTTCTAAAGTCATAATAAACAATATACACACACACATCCACACACACATCCACACACACATCCACACACACATCCACACACACATCCACACACACATCCACACACACATCCACACACACATCCACACACACATCCACACACACACATATTTTATATCACTAGCTGGCATTTCTAGTTACAGAATTTCTGAGCATATAAGAAGTAATAGCATATCATGTTACACAATTACAGTCAGGTTAGAGAAACTGTTCCTTAAGGACAAGTTAAGTAGATCATGCAACTCTAATCACATATTTGGAGGAAGTCTAGGTTACAAGTTTTGTTTTTTGCTGCAAGATGTAGGTTTCCTTGCTCATAATAAACTCTATACTTATGGTATCTGCCGTACAACCAAGTAAAAAAAGTGAGTAAAACCCTACACATAATACTCAACAAATGAAAATTCTGTTTTTTTTATAACAAAACACCCGAATAAGCGGGTCCATCCCCATTACTCACCAGACTAATGTTAGCTCAGCATCTGAAACTTTTACAGGCTACTAAACTCCATCCCTTCATCTATAATACAGTCTTGGAACTGTCCTCTCCAGATCTTTGGTATGGCATACAAGGCAGACAAATGTAATCAGAATTATCTGGCCAGGTTAGGAAGAGGAAGGGAAAGATTGGGTGAGGTATTTTATTGAGAACATACCTGCTTATCTAGATTTACCTTTATGCTAAGCACATACATTTTCTTATCTGGTTTAAGGTCCACCTTCATAAAATGCAGGATAGCATCCCAAAATTGTCCTTCTGTGTGCCCTCCCTCACAAGAGCATACTTTTGATTGTGGTACCTCATCTGAAGCCCTAGACCTGAAAGCCATGCGAGGCTTATAATGTCTTGGAAAAGCACTCAGTGAAGGCCAAGCACCTACTTCAAAAATATCATCCAAAGCTGCACTGTGGAAAAATATCAGATTGGTAGCCCTGCTTGGATGAAAAAAGCCCTACATTCGAAAGGTAAAGACTCATTCTACATTTCATAGCAAAATTGAATGCAGTCAGTTAAGCACTTAGCTGGGGTTACTTTACATACCCTATAGCAAAGTTCCTTTTCAAATTATGCAAAACAAATTCCATTCTGTCTGCACCAGATGAGCAGTTTATGAACATCTATACAATGCAATTAATACGATCCTCTCTTACTATGGCTGGGAAAGAAGACTGGTAGTGAACTGCCCAATTTAGATTAGACTCAGTGGCTACCTTATGGATGAAAGAAGGATCAGTTTGTATGGAAATCTCTAGCTCTGTGAAACATCAAGTCAGGAGAGTGCAATGACAAAACCTGCAACAAGACAAAAGTCTTAACACTATGGAAGAAGTTAATGTAAAATACGAATGTGTAAGCCTTTCCAGAATAAAAGGCAAATCTCACCATCCTTGATATAATGTCTGAGAACAAAGACAACCTAAAGTGTTAACATATTTTAAAGATGCAAAGGATATGGAGTCTGAGCCCTGACAAAAAGCTGCATGTAACAGCTAGGTGTAGCTGCATTTTAGAATAATTGAGCCCCATGTCAAAGATTTGAAGTAGGCAATCCAAAATTGATGGAATAAGCATTACATGAATCCAGTCCCCTAAATGACACCCAAATGTAAAAACATTTGCCCTCTTATTCTTACAGACTGTCTAGTATTTGGCTTCTGTGCAGATATGAGAATCTGATGAATGGGTAGGCCACTAATGGAACTGGTACACTCATGTAGTTAAGACATAGGAAGTAAAGAGAGAAATGGAGCTGATGGTTAGGATGGTGGGATCTTAGAGGGCTGTAGTAAGAGAAGTTTTTACAAAAGGGCAGGCTTTAGCAAAGGGAAATAAATCTGTTGATGCCAACATGTCATTATGAGAATGACTCTACACATCTGTTCCCCTGAAATGCAGCATGCCATCATAATCATCATCATTACCCTTTTTCCCCATTTTTCTACATGGGGTTGGGGTATCATGTTAATTGCTGCCACTCTTGATTCAGTGCCACACTCCTGCCTTCTTCAACACTCATGCCTGACTGCCACATATCTTCTTTCACACAATCCAATCACCTCTTTGCCGGATGTCCTTGCTTCCTCTTACTTTCTTCCTGTCTGTCCCAAACCTTCCTCACAAGACTGTTCTACTTTTCTACACATGCGCCCAAACCACTGTAATCTGTCTTTGACCTTTCCTGCAATTGGAGATACTTTGGCTTCTGCTCTTACATCTTCATTTCTTCGTCTGTCCCACAGTGTGCATGCTATCAACTTTCTCAGGCACTTCATTTCCATCACCTGTAGCTTCTTCAACTGTTCTGTCTTTACTGCCCAGGTTTCTGTACCATACATTAGTAATGGTCGCACCACTGTCTTGTACACCTTACCTTTCAGCTTCTTTGCCATTCTTCTGTCATAGACTACACCTGATACTTTATGCAAGTTGGCTGCAGCCCCTCTGATTCTAGCTTTGATCTCTTCATTCAGACTACCCTTCTCTTCAACCACCCCTCCCAGATACTTGAAGCGGTTTACCTGTTCCACTATCTTCCCTTCTATCCCAATTCTCAGCTTCTTCTGATTTCCCCAATTTGCTGCCATTACCACCCTCTTATCTGTGCTTAGTTTCATCCCATGTGCCTTCAGATTTGCATTCCATTCTCCTATCCTTTGTTGAAGTTCTAGCTCAGTGTCTGCCTGTACTGCCACATTGTCTGCATACAGCAGCTTTGTTGATCCATCCCCTCCAACCTGTTCGCTAATGTAGTCCATCACCAGTATGAACAGCAGAGGGCTCAGAGCTGAACCCTGATGTATACCCACTCCCATTAGGAACCCCTCTGTGAGGCCGAACACTGTTTGTACTTGAGTCATTGGGTCCTTGTACATAGCCTGCACTAATTCTACTAATGTTTCTGGGGCTTCAAACCACCGCAGTACTGCCCAGATTAGCTTTTTTGGGACCTTGTCATATGCTTTCTCCAAATCTAGGAATGCCCAATTGGACTTTCTCCTCATCTCTAGCTTCTTCTCAAGTATCTGTCTCAATGCAAACATTGGGTCAATTGTGCTGCATCCTGATCTGAATCCAAACTGCTCATCTCCCATCTTACATTCTACTACTCTGCATACCTGTTTATCTGCATACCTGTTTATCAATCACCCTCTCCAGAACTTTCATGCAATGTGATAGGAGTTTGATGCCTCTGTACTGCCCACAGTTGTGGATGTCCCCTTTGTTTTTGTACACTGGCACAAGTATGCTTATTCTCCAGTCATCTGGGATATGCCTTTCTCTCCACACTGCTATTAGTACCCTCAGGAACCACTTCTCCCCTATCTCACCCAGCATCTTTATCATATTTGCTGTGACCTTATCTGAGCCTGCTGCTTTCCCTGACTTCATCTTCCTTATTGCTGTTCTTACTTCTTCTAGGGTGGGTTCCTCTTCTTCTTTCATCGTATGCTGTTTCTGGGGCAGTACAGCTTCTGTGGGGTTTTCTTCATTCAGAAGCTGCTGGAATACTCCTTCCATCTGCCTTTGATGTCCTGTGGACAGGTGAGCAGGTTGTTGTTGGCATCCCTTATGAAGGGTGTCTGAGTATCTTCTTTATCTTTCTGTGTTTGCCTTGCAACCTGATATAGTTCCTTTGTGCCCCTTACTGAGTCACTTTCCAGAAGTTGGTAGAATGCCTCCGATGCCATATTCTTTGCTATTGCAACTTCTTTCTTAGCTTCTTTGTTAGCCAACCAGTAGTCCTTCCCAGCCTGGTCATTTTTTCTGTCTCCCACTTCTTCCAGCACTCCTTTTTTTGATGACTTCCTGAACTTCTGCATTCCACCACCAGCTTTCCTTATGTACCTTATTTCCATACCTGGCACGGCCACATATCTTTTCTGTAGTCCTAACACATGCTGTTTTTAGGCGCTGGCATTCTTCTTCAACTCCGCCGATTTCCTCCTCTTCTTGGGGTGCTAGAGCCCCGAGTAATTCCTTAAACTGTTGTACTTTCTCTCCAGTCAACTTCCAGGTCTTCAGCCTGGTCTCTGTTGAGCGTAGAGCTTTCTCTGACCACTGCTTGCAGGTGACTGTGGCAACTAGTGGTTTATGCTGTTGGCCGACGTTTTCACTGGGGATGACTTTGTAATCATAGATTCTACCCCAGTGCCATTTCCTTACTAGGAGGAAGTCTACCAGAGTTGCATGTTGACTACTCTTGTATGTGATCTTGTGACGGTCTTTCTTTCTGGACCATGTGTTGGTTACTATCAAGTCATTTGCCAAACAGAAGTCAAGAATGGCTTCTCCTTCTTTATTCCTGTTGCTCCACCCATGTGGGCCCAGGCAGTCCTCATATCCTGTTCTGTCTGTCCCAATATGTGCATTCAAGTCACCCATTATCAACACCAATTCATGTTGTCCTGCTTTATCTAGTAGGTCCTGCAACTGCTGTCTGAATGCACACTTTTCCTCACCATCACAACCCTGCTGAGGGGCATAGGCTGAGATTATGAATGCTGCCCTATCATTACACTGGAGTCTGACTGCCATGAGTCTGTCATTAATTCTGATGATATCCCTTACTATCTTCTGAAGTCTCTCTCTCACCACAATTCCTACACCATTTCTAGCCTGCCCTCCACCCGAGTAGTAGATTCTGGATCCCAAGCCAAGTGGCTCTGCTGCACTGCCCTTCCATCTAGTCTCTTGGATACACAAGATGTCCAGCCTCTTCCATACCATCATGTCATCTACTTCCAAGCTACGTCCTGTCAGTGAACCTACATTACGTGTAGCAATTCTTAGTTCATGTTTGGCAGGTTGGTTGGTTTTACGTCCAGCTTTTACTCAGAGCTTTCCAAGGTAACCTAGGCTGGGCAACTAGATACAGACCAGCCAGTAGCTTATTGACCGAGGGCTACTGGGCTTTTTATGGTGGGCACACCATGGCCAATAGGGGCACATATACCCCTCTCACCATTAGTAAGGGACCCTGGCGTGGGTCAGAGTAGGCCGGGTCCAAATCTCACTTATCACCAGTAACTACCCATGCCCATTTTTGGCGACAGTCAACATGACCGAATCACCTAGAGCCATACTTTACACCATCAAGTGGCTAGCCCTGCCACGGCGCACAGTCGGTGATCCATAATCTCCATTCTTAAGAATACTGCCCGCCACAGTAGATGCCCAAAACGGTTGGTCTGTACAACTCTTCCCCATATAGGGCACCATGTACAGTCTATGCTGCTGCCCACAGCTCCATTCATTGGCGAGTTTGAGATGGAAACATTCAACATGTTTTTCGGACATGGGAGAAACCCGACAGAGACACAGGGCGAACATGCAAACTCCAAAGAGACATTGGTCGGAGGTTAGGCTCAAACCTTGTACCTTGTGCATGGGAGGTGAAAACCTTAACCACTAAGCCATCTGGTCTCCAATGCAGTGTGCTATCAGTTGGTTGACATACCCATTGCTAGACCTTCACTGTTTTGCAATTCCAAGAGTAGGAGTAGACGCCTCCTGCTTACTGATATACCAAACAACTGTCATGTTACTGCTGTGGATGGCCATTATACCTTGGAGTAGGGAGTACTAGAAAGCTTGGAGTGTGAGAACTGACCTCATCTCCGAAACACTGATGTGAAAAGCCAGCATCCAAATGAAACCACGTACGTTGAAGACTCTACCCTTGACAATGCCTTCCCTAAACTAGGGCAGAAGCTTAAGTGCTGAAGGCTAAATGTATGCGTCTCAAATGGGTTGCCTAGTGTAAGGTCTGGTGTATGCAACTACCATCTCAGATGAATCTTGTAAGTCTGGACTATTTTTCTTTAAAGTGACACTGGATTCAGGAGCTGTGATCACTGCACCCTTAAGGTCCTCTGCCATTATCTGTGGCCCAATATCCTTGTTTTTATGACAATACCTCATCCATTACCCCAAACACACAGTTCCCCACAGTATCCTGCCCAGAGAGCTCTGACCACAGTATCTGCATGCAACTCCACAGAGGTTTCACTTTCTAACAAGTTCTGTACATATGATGCCTGTCAGCACCTGGGCTCCCACATCCCCAGCAGCTATCATTACTGCTTTTCCCTTTCCTCCTTAGCTTGTCTGGAGTAATGTACCAACAATGTAACAAGTTTATATTCAGGTTCCAAACTGGATCAGAATCCTTAACCCAATATACCCCAACCACCTCCTCCAAAAGGCCCCTCCTCAAAATCTTTTCACCCATAACCAAACTTCAAAACAAACTAGCCACAGCCTCCCACCTCTCTGTCTCATATGCATGCTTGTAAACAGCCCCTAGCATTTCTTTCCTTATGCCCCTCCACTGATACAGCTTTGTCACCTGCCCCTTGTAGTACTTCTTTCTATTTTGTCTTCCCTCTCTCTTTAAAGTAGTCAATTCCTCACAGGCAGCTTGTCCCCTTTGCTAGCCTCCTCATAGCTCAACAATTCCTCAATTTTACCTGCTCATCTACCCTTATTCACCCCATCTTTAACTGTTAAACAGTTCTTCCATTTCACATTTCCTCCAATACTATACGCCTAGCTCACCATCCCACTCTGTCCAAATCCAACTGACCTTTTCTAACCAGCCTAAAACCTTGTCTGATCTCATCCAAGTACCTCTCCATCATATACCTACATGCCATGTGACCTTTGAAGGTCTCGGCATCCACCACATAAGACTTAAAATCAAGTAAGCCCCCCCCCCCATCCTGCAATTAGCTTTACAGCAATCCTTATCTGTAAGCATCCTTTTCCCCTTCAACAAAAACCTGTCACACATCTTCTGTCAGTCTTTTAACTCCTTAATCCTGAGGAATAAGATGATTATGTGCTTGATAAACCACTAATGATGGTCTCGATATTCTAACCACAATCAGTCCTACCCACCAAGGTTCCCATCCCACGATTCTGTTTATCCACCACCTTCAGTGTCACTTCAACCTCATCCACCAAACTACTCTGCCTAGTTAACATGAAGGTTGAAAACATTCTAAATCTCAAATAGGTCAGTCTACATTTAAACACTATCAACTTAAACCATGTCCTGCTAGGCTTTCCTGTTGGCACAGTCAAAAGTCTGAAGTCAAGAAGGCATATTCTAACAGTCTGGCTTAGTAAGTTTAAACCAGCAATATTTTCCTAGTCAGAAATCTTCCAAGACCTTTCGAGATAAGTACATACCAATGGGGGCACATATAATGGGTTAAATAAGGGAGGTACAGAGAAGGATTATGGATTCTTTACTCCTGGAAGATATGACTTGGGAAATTAACTGTACAAAACAGAAGGATTTTCTGACTACGACTGACACATGATGGGTAAAAAATTGTTTGTTGTCTATGAAAGTACTCCAATTCCCGGTTTCTGAGTCAACTGTCTTAGATATGGTATGAAATGTGGAATTCTTGCCTGTGGACTTAAATTACAGTACAGTTTTGGCATTAAACAAAGTCCACTGAAACCCTTGGGAGTCCTTAGGGGAGCATATAATGGCAGCACAGTAACTGACAAACTTAGTGAATCACATCTCATCAATTTCTGCCTTTAATGTCAGAAAATTAGATGCTGAAGAGTAGGGGACCCATTAGAGAGCTTTGAGGAACTCCACTGTTGACCTTCTTTTGTGCAGCAGAAGTACCTGAAACTCTTACTGTGTCAGTCCTGTAAGTAAACCAGCTGGATAAATCAGTGAACAACATAACGACTAATGTTAAGTTGTGTAAGCCTGTTGGTAATATGAAAGGGAAGTATACCAAAGGCCTTAACTTGGTCCAGGAAAGAAGTGTGGATGGCATGGTTGCTGTGACCCTAGCAAGAAACGGATTAGATTTAATAGACAGAATTGCATTTAATAAAGCCAGATTAGTTTGGATTAAGGGACCAAAGTTCTCTATATCACTGTTTATGAGACTTACTATGACAGTTTTATGATCTTACAAAATTTCTCTAGTGAAATCTAAGGGTCTGCAATTACCTGGACCTATGATAGGGCCACCCTTGTGTAGTGGAACAATTATGGCAGTTTGCCAAGTGTTATGCACACCACCAGTGGACATACCGAAAATAAAACAGATTAAGGTGGGGTTGAGCAAAGCTATATTTGACACATACCTGAAGGCGGTCAGATACATCGTCCAGCCTCATGGAAGCGGTGCTTTTGATCTTTGATAAAAATGACAGGACTTGTCTGAGTGATAATAGGGAAATAGGAGTTAAGCTAGAAATGGGTAGGGGTACTGAAGGTTGAGTCAGTGGGGTGAAACCTGAAGTCAAATTTGCTGGCAGGAATTTGGAAATGGCTTCACGATCACAGAAAGTAGTGCCATCAGATATTACTTCAGGGAAAAGCAGAGTGTAACCTTGGAGATTCCTGAAATATTTAAAGAAAATGGTTGTCTATAGCAGAAGTGCCAATTTTTAATTCACATGTAGCCATACATTTTTAATAGACCATCTGTGACGTTTGATAACCACTTTTAAATACCTTTTATATTGGGGAGGAGGATATCTTATACAACAACAGTTTTCTCCTTTTGTTGTACAATTTATGTATGTGTCAATTCCACCATAAATATTTATTTCTAAATTATTTTGCTGTAATTTTAGCAGATGAGAACTACACTTGCCACTACTTACCTCTTCCCCTTACTATTTTTTACCATCTTTACTAACCTCCAAGCATCACAAAAATCAAAACTTGTACAATACTATAATAAAGTGGCTAAATATGTAACAAATTCCCTTTTTAGAACTCACTACTGTAAAGTACTAAAAAGCCTAAATTAATTACAACTATACCATTAATTAACATATAAACAGCTTCTTACGACCTATACAATTATCTAGCTTCCATCTGCTTGTCCAGCACTAAATACTATTCAAACACAACTGTGTTCCCAATCAGCCATTATGACCAAAAACTCAACTCTGTCCACAAACCTATCAAATCTGTTGGGCATGGTCTGTAATCATACCATGTTGCTAAGGCCTGGAACGTCTTACCTGTATCCAATAGGAAAAGGCCTGGAATTCCTTTCCTGTACCCATCAGTCCAATCTCGTACCCTCCAGTCCTTTAAAACCATCCTGAAAGGCTTCATAGCCAAACCTAATTTTGTTCTTGCTCAACTCCAGGATAAACTATATCCCTAAATATGATCCTGTACCTATTCATACTTTATATCTCCTTACTCACTCCCTCTTCATCACGCACTTCAATATTCCAATCAATTTCTCTCCTCTAACTCTCTTTCTAAATATGCCATAACCCTGTTTTTTCTCTCACTTCACACTGCAATTTCTGTTTGTATTATACTTACTTTAGTTTTTCTATAACCTGGCTAACATTTCTCTAAATATTAAATCATTGTCACACAAGTTTTATCTATTCTTAACCAATATTTTCACAAGATGTCCAATTTGGTATAATTATTTAAATTGCACATGTTTTTTGTATTATTTTTGAACATTGTAAAATTACTGTTCTTAAAAAGGTTTTGTAACACTTCAGTCCTTTTCTCCCCAAGCCTCCACTAAAAATAGGTACCTACCCAGTCAGACTTTCCTGTTAAGCAAATGTCAATAAACAAATAAAATTATCTGAGAACATCAGGCTTTGGAGCAGTTCCTAAATTTTATATGGTTGAGTGAAGAAGTGGAATTGGTGCTGAGAGGGATGACAATGGTGTAGTGGTCAGACCTAACCAGAAAGGGTGGGACAAACAGTGGGGTGCAGAGGTCAAGACAACAAGGGACAAGGTCAAGAAGGCATGCACCACGCGTACAAAGGTATATGATCTGGTCTAAGAGTTTGGCATTTACAAACTCTAGGAACCACTGTGCACACCTACTAATGGTTGTATTGATATTCCATTTGATAGAAGGGTAGTTGAAGTCTCCTAGAAGGAGTGCATTTGTTTGAGAGTCATTTTTTCCTAGTAATTCAACTATAAAACAGGATCAACAAGAGACACTGAAGAGGACCTATAATTTGTAAGGATATGATAGCTGGTTTTGTTAATGGTGACTATGATCATATGTTACGGACCATTATTATAATTCTGTGGTTAATACAGTTGAGAAGAAGTGACACAAGACACCAAGGCACAAGCTTAAACAGTTTATTACCATAATCAACAAATTAAATAAAAAATAACGATGTCTGTACTTACAAGCATTAAAGGAATTATCAAGCCCACTGATAGCTGCACTGAACAGATTAGAGTTCTCCTAGCTGTTTAGTCAATACACTTGCAGGCACCGATACATCCAAGAGCTCAGTCTAAGCTAAACGTTCATGTTGATCAAAGCAAATAAGTCAAATCAAATCCAGAAGATGGGTTCGGTTAAGACAGGGCTGTCACTGGCAAAATAGCTGTATGCTCAGTTCAGGCTAGTGCAAAGATCAATCAAATCTGGATCATGAGTTCTGTTAAGACAGGGCTGACACTGGCGAAATAGCTGTATGCTCAGTTCAGGCTAGTGCAATGATCAATCAAATCTGGATGATGAGTTCTGTTAAGACAGGGCTGACACTGGCAAAATAGCTGTATGCTCAGTTCAGGCTAGTGCAATGATCAATCAAATCTGGATGGTGAGTTCCATCCTATTATCAGCCTTTGAGCTTTTGGTGGTGGTGGTGCTGCGGTAGCATTGTCGTCTCACAGTAAGACACTGTCCGGTTCGATTCTCAGCTAGAGCGTCTTCTGCGTGGAGACATGCGTGAATGGGCGTACCTTCGTTGAAGGTCGTGCGTCAGGGCTGGTAACTCGGCACGTAAAAATCAACTACCAATCATTAGTGGACCGGAGTTTCGCTGTGGCGACCCCTAACCGGGAAAAGCCGAAAGGCAAAACATAGGTTTGAGCAGGCCATAGGGTCAACAGGTTTGGCTGATTACATCCAGATCATACGTTTAATCATAAATGGATGGAATATTTTAGAAAATTACAAATCATTTCCTAAGTTGTAAACAAGTCCTGTAATGTTTGGTTTTATGCATTACTTCCTCTTCTAAGAGAACAGTTATCCCTTAGCTGACTGCAGACTTGTGATAGTTCCTTTTATTTGACTCTGTAAGCTGATAAACATTTTTTCAGGTTAATCAAAGTTCAATGCACTAAAGTTCAGTAAGCAAGGTTTGCACTTCAAGCATGTGTCTAGCATATTTTACAAAAAAGCTATATGCAAGATGCAGTCCCTTAATATAACTGTTGCCATTTCATTGTACGCAGGAGTGAGGTGGTTGAGGCACCTAATAATTTGGCCAAGCTGTGTGGGCCCATCACACCACAAAAATCTAGAGGTTTGTGCCATGTGGAAGTTAGTATGAGATGACTGTAAATAAGAAGACACCTTCACAGTTTCTGGACGAGATGAATGAATAAGTGCAGAACCCAGGTATAGAGGAGATTTTATCATTACACTGGAACCAGGTTTCAGTACTGATACACAAATAGTTGAGCTTGAGAGTCAGGAAGGCTTCAAACTCAGGTATTTTCTTAGTTAAACTAAAAGCACTATTGCAGTGCCATTTTGATGACAGACAAATTTGAATTTGTTAATATGCGCTAGACTGTTTAAAGCATTTACTGTTGAAAAAAATATATATATCTATATATCCTCGTTTCCCGTCTTTTCTGAACTATAGTCCAGATTTCAGGTTTTGCTGAATTCTTGGCTGTGGTATAAGTTCCTGTGTTGCCCATATCCTTACTTGGATAGGAGGAAGCTTCTCTGTTCACCAGTGAGAGTGGGGAGCTTTGAGCAGCCTATCTGCCCCTGGAGGAGTGGTCTCAGCCCAGCAACTAGTAGCTTATTGGCCGTTTTGGGCTAATTCCTATCTCTTTCAAGTTCCCTGACTTAAAACCTGCATTTGCGCCATTTAAGCAGTTTTAAACTATTCCCGGCTCCACAAAGTCTGCTGTTCAATTTTTCCCTTAGAACTAGTCAAACTCTCAAAATAAGCACTGAACCTTCATTCTACAGCCCAGCACTTGCTCATATTTCTCCGTAAGCACTAACAAACTTTAGCACTACACCCACTTATACTATCCAGAAGTATAAGGCTCCCTATTCGTCCATTCCAGACAATCAATAAATCAGTTCTTTAAACCATCCAGCCATGTTCAAAGCGCAGTTTCAGATGTACTCTCCAGTCCAGCTGGTGAATCTGGGAATCTTGAGGCAATGTTACAATTGCCTTATGTACACAGACAACCCTCTCCTACTTCCAACAAACTCAAATATATGTGAGAGATGCAACTATACAGTCAAACTGGAGGCCGAGCTCTCTCAACCCAAGACTGGCACAGTCAGTCAGGAGGAGAAGGAAACCACTCGCACCACACAACCAGTCTCACAGACCAATCGCACCAGCAAACAAAACACAAACTAATAAAAAACATACTTGGAGGCTCTAAATAAAAATCTGCCAAAGCAACAGAGGACCTCCAAAGCAGACATCCAAGCAACTGCTACCCCACAACAACTTTCACATATCTTACACTTCACAAAGTCAGTGTGCCACGCAGTCGCAGCTCCTAAGGCTAAATAACACACCTAATACACTAGTAATTTGAGACTCTATTGTCAGGCACACTGACGTCCCACTCTCCAGACTGAACAAGGAGAAGGTCACTGTAAGCTGCCTGTAGGGTGCCAGGATCCGCCACATAACACAGGCACTCAGGTCACTCCACAGCAGGTACAAATATGACTCTGTCATTGTCCATGTTGGTGTGAATGACCTGAGATGTACCTCCCTGGACTACATGAAAAGAGACATAGAGGAGCTCTCTGATCATGTAGCCCACGTCGGTATGACCCTGACCCCGAGTAGCATCTTGCCCTCACCAAGAATGATGCCACAGAATAAAGACAAAATGATCAATTTTAACAAATGGCTAAGCAATAGCCAAGTGTCATTCAAAGGGGATCCAGTGTCTGTCAGCCTGGGATGACGTGCTCGACAAGCCACGTTGCTTCACCAGGGACAGCTTGAACCGGTTACCTTTAGGCTTTCAAATACTGGCTAAGGCTCTTGCCACCCCCATAGTGCCTTTTTTAGGCAAGGCTCAAAAGACAAACCCACCTCCGTAGACAATACCAGAAACAAAAAACTAAGGGTAATGCTACTCAATGCCAGAAGTCTAAACCTCAAGATGCACGCACTCGAGGGACTCCTCAGTATGGAGAAAATCAATATCTGTGCAGTAACAGAAACATGATTCAAGGCCCTAGAGAGAGCACCCCAGCACTACCAGGATTCAACTCATACCATTATTTTCGGCCCCAGAACTCGGACCGAAATACTAAAGGTGGAGTAATATCCATTTTCATCAAGGATACACCCCCCCCCCCAGGTTAGTGGTACTGCACGAGGCAGCGGAAACCATCCATGTGCAACTAACAGTAGGTAAAACTGCTTTTCAGTTTGTAGCCTGCTACAAATCACCCACCTTGTCTCAGGACCCCCACTCGGCAATCCTGAGAACATTGGAGAAGATGAAGGTCTCACCAAACACCATGATATTGGGGGATTTCAACTACCCAAACATTGACTGGGAAAACTACTCATGTCCCAACTGTTTCGCCCAATGGTTCCTGGGGTTTATAAACTCAAATGCCATGGAACAACTTGTCACCACTCCCACAAGAGGGGACAACATATATTAGACCTGGTCATCACCAACATGGGGGCTCAATGTTCCACACCAGAGGTAAACCCCTCTTTGGTAAGATCAGACCATAAACTAATCACAATGGACATACACATCCCGACCCCACCCCCAGACAAGGAAACCACTCTCAGATCTGCTCTGAGCTAGTGCGAAATGGCACAAAATACACTGAACCCACTGACATTGCCAACATCCTGGCAGACAGGTTCAGTGCAAACTTTACCCCCCCCCCCAAAAGGGCCAGTGTCTATCCCAGAAGAATGCAGTCCCCAGACATCACAGACACACAGGTGAAAGCAGCCCTCTCCAAAGTAAAAAACACAGCATCAATGGGACAGGATGGTATCCCGGGCTGTGTCTTACACAAGCTCCAAAATGAACTAAACCCTCACATAAATTCACTGTTCCAACTCAGCCTTACCACAGGTTATGTACCCAAAGAATGGCGTACAGCAACAGTGATCCCGCTCCACAAAGGTGGCGCCACAACAGATCCTGAGAACTATCGCCCTATAAGCCTGACTAGCCTGGTCTGCAAGGCTATGGAGTGCATCATCATGGATCTCATAAACAAAGACATTGGGAACCTCCAAACACTGGACCCTACCCAGTTCAGCTTTGTTAAAGGCAGATCGTGCCTCAAACCTAGTTGACTTCTTCAAAATAGTAACCAAAGCCATAGATGAGGGAAAGGTAGTCCACACAGCCTACCTGGACCTTGCAAAGGCCTTTGACACAATACCCCACTCTGGCATCATAAATAAGTTACCAGCTTAAATATTAACCCATATGTCACAAGATGGGTTGCAACCTGGTTCAAGGATAGAACTCACATGGTCAGAGTCGTGGGTGCCATGTCCGACTCTAAACTGGTTACAAGTGGCATCCCACAGGGCTCAGTCCTGGGACCCCTCTTGTTCGGTATATACTTCTCTGTGGTACAGACAAACACGGGAGGACTGTGGCTTACCAAGTTCGCAGATGATTGCGAACTGGGAGCCATAATCGACTCGCCAGCTGACACAAGCATCCTCCAGAAGGGCCTTACGGAAACGGATACCTGGTGTCAGAACCATGGCCTCAAGCTAAATGCCAAAAAGTGCATAATCATCCCCTTTGGGAAAAACAAAGTGCCCACAAACTACCACATAGGAGGTAATCCACTAAGTACGGAAGAAGTAATTGGGGATCTGGGGACCCAAGTAGATAGTAACCTCTCCTTTGACAATCACATTGCCAAAGTGGTTAGAAAAACCTTCTATATAGCTCACCTAATCACAAAAGGGTTCACATCTAGATCAGGAGAGGTCATTGTGCCCCCTCTACTCATTGCTCATCAGGCCCATAATTGAGTACAATGCCCCATTTGGGATGTACCTTACCTGACACCTTCAACAGCTGGAGAGACCTCAAAAATATCTCACCAAGAGGATCGTGGGCCTCAAACAGATGCCCTATGCAGCTCGACTAAAGAAACTCCAGCTCTACTCAGTTGCTTACCGCCTACTCAGAGGCGATCTCTGCCTGACGTGCAAGGCCATGTCTAACCCGGAATTGTTGGACATGCTCCACCTCAAGAAAACCAAATCCATTAGAGCTACACGCTCCAGGGATTTAAACCTTAGCACAACAATAAACAGGACATGCTGGAGGGATAGATTCATATCCCAAAGGCTTCCTTCGCTCTGGAATAGAATCCCAGTCCATGTTAGGCAGAGCCCCTCGCTGACCCTCTTCAAGAGAAATCTTGATGAGTGGATGGGAAATCATAAATTTACTCCTGGGATCACTTCCATGACCCTGCTGGACAGAGGCTCAGGAATCTAGTCTAAAAGGGAGGCGAAAGCCAACACATTCTGACTAGGTTTATAAATGCCCTAGATAGCCTAGTACCTACCTATGAACCTATGGTATGTCCAAAAGATGGAGTTTGCCTAAAAAGGTACTATGGGAGCTGCAAGTATGCAAAAACTTTGGAGGGAGAAGTGCAATTAATCTCAGGCAGAGCAGGACAGCCTGTAACCCATCTCTTCTCTTGCTAATAACTACATATCCTCAGTATGACAACTACTTGAAGTCAATTCTTCTGTATTTGTACTGAAGTATCATTCTTGATAATTCTTGGTAAAGCTTAAGACCAATATTTTTTCCCACACATCAGACACATACACACAAAGATCCATCACGACTCTGCATCGCACCAAGAAGAGTGCATAAGGATTATTCACCCATACATGGGCAACCACCAACACAAATTTTGTACTTAGGGTGGAGGGATCCACATGTTCCGGTGGCACTCTGCACTGACACCTGAGAGGTAGCACTGTCATCTGCTCTTTGTCCATCTAGGTGAATGGAGAACTTATAAGTCAAATTATTGATTTACTAGTCATCAGGACTTGAGCATGGGAAGCTGATTTTTTTGTGGACGTTATGGGTCTAGGCTTGCATGCTGATGACCCTTTGCAGAGATGGGTGAAGATGAAAGTGGGGGTGTAGTCATGTGTCTATGTAGCTGCCCTTTGCAGAGATGGGTGAAGATGAAAGTGGGGGTGTAGTAGTGTGTCTATGTAGCTGCCCTTTGCAGAGATGGGTGAAGATGAAAGTGGGGGTGTAGTAGTGTGTCTATGTAGCTGCCCTTTGCAGAGATGGGTGAAGATGAAAGTGGGGGTGTAGTAGTGTGTCTATGTAGCTGAGGTTTGTTTGTGATGCATCTAAGAAACTTAGGTAAAGGTTTCTTTACAAACACAGCACATGAGGCTTACTGTTGCAGTGCTGTGTAGTGAGTGGATGAACTTTACCTGTGGTGAGAGGTTGGCCTCTGACTGCAATAAGATCAGTGTAATTATTTACACCTCTTGCAAAAGGTGTAAGGAGTAAAGAGTTATCGGTAGGCATGAGGCCAAATAGAGACTGTAGAAATTTAAAGAACAGTAATTCAAGAAGCAATGATAGCACAATATTAACCAATTTTACTGAGGCTACATCTAAATAAGCTGCCACTGAGTCAGCCGTCAAGTAAATACAATATGGGAATACAGGAAACATTTCAAGAAACATGAACGTTCTGTGGTTAACAGAGTAAACTGGACTCCCAACAGCAACAAACCCAGCAACAGTTTTAAAAGTCTAATTCAGTCAGTGACAAACTCTCCTGTGGATTTTTTAAATAACAAAGCCTCGAAGATTAGAAAAGGCAAACTTCTGAAAATATCAACTGGAAGTCCACAAATGATTTATTCTTAAAACCCTGATGTAGTCACAAACAGTAATCTGCATGGTGTAATTTAAGATGCTGGGACAGTAAGTCAAGAAAAATCTCAAAACTTCTACTTACCTAATCAAGTGAAGCTATCATTGCAAAGTCAAACTGCTAACAACCAAAATCACTTACAGATTCACATGTTCGGTCCTAATCATTACTATGGTGTATTAGTCATTATAATGATGTTTAATAAAATACAAATATCATAGCGACTATTGTGTTAAACAGCTCATTTGGCATTTCAGGCAAAGTGCAGAGCCCACAAGAGTATTCAGTAAGAGAAGAATGTGACAAAACCGACAGAAGTGGCAGGCATGGAACACAGAACAAGAAGACAGTGCTAAGTGATACGGAATTGCATGTTATGAAAGTTACAAGACAGATTCATGTGAAGCAGTGCAAGTGCAAATTTGCACATTACATGACAAAATTATTACTGGTGGATGCTGAGGGATCTGTACTACAGGCTGAACTGTAGTAGTTTGGCTCATGAGTAAAAATGAAAGTCCACAGAAAACATCTGTCTTCATGATGTACTCAGCCCTGATCTTCCAACATACCTCAGCAAAGAATAAACTTAACACCTTGCTTACAATGTGTAATCTCCAGCACTCAACATCCTCACCTTTATCCAGTGATCTGCGAAGCGCAATGAACTTGGCACCACCATCATCTTCTGTGCATTTCCTAGCCTCTGCCAATGCAATCAAGTTTCCCTTTGGTGTGTAAGTGATGATGGGAATTCGGTAGGTGTTCACCTCTCCAACTGCCTCCCTTAACCACAACACCTGCTCATCCATGATCACTGGCTCTACCTGCAAAGGTTAAAAAAATTACAAAAACAGACATTCATGAAGTGCCAAAAGTACAGTATTACATAAACACATAACTGGCAGTCAGCTTTTTCCTAATCACTTTCAGATGTAGAAAAATGTATTTGAAATAGGTGGTTTTGTATTCATGGAGCATAAAGGTATGTAGTAGAGCTTATGCCTACAGGTTAGGTTCTGACTCACCAAGCAGAGACACACTGCACAGATATACATCTCTCAATTGTCCAGCTAAATTTTATTTATTTTACTTTATTTATTTGTATTACATGGAGTGCATGATTATGCTCCAATATCACTTAAAAGGCACTCTGGTTCAGCAAGACCAGATCTTAACAACATTTAGAAGGGTATAAGCACTCCCTCTCAACTATTAGGATCATGTCTACTGCTAGGCACTAATAACTAGCGGGACGGGGCAGTAAACAATAGCAGCAGAACATGAAATGACTGTTTCTGCCTGCTGTCGATACCATTACAAGTAGTAAGTAGTTAGGAACCAGCTAGTTCCCTTGCACAGGTTATACACAAGGATATCTCCTGCTGTTTGTTTACAGCACTTCTAAACAGTTATACAGTCTTTCAAAGCCAGCCCAACACTTTGCGATTTTTTTATCTATAACTAGTAGTATATGGAGCAGGTAATCTACATGCACTACAAACAATTATGATCGGATTTCTGATCGTAACCTATTATATTGTGTGTTCTCAAAGTGGATGCCTAGATTCGTCTTTTGAGCTTCTTGAGATAATATTTTGGCATCCATGTCTCAAAACACATAATAAGCCAGTTATGATCAGATACCCGATCATAATCCGTTGTATTAATATTCAACAGGTTACAGTTCCTTCTGTAAAGGTTACATTTGTTGACTGAAAACATGTTGGCAAACATACTGCCAGCAGTGTAAACTTCTCCTATTTTATCACTACACTATACAAGCTACTGCTGTCGTGTATACCAAAGAAACATTAAATGCAGGGGCTCCTGGCAATCAATAATATTCTGCGTTATCAGTTTTGTTGAAACAACCTGTACTGTACAGCTTTATGAAAGCCACTAGCGAGTTTACGAAAAAAAAAAAAAAACTGTTTTGATCCAAGTAAACAAAAGATGGGTTTAAATGCTATAATTAGCATATAACATATGCATATATATTAGAATATAATGTTTTAGCATATATTATAATATAATGCTGGGCTTCAGACCAGCAGCCGAAAGCAAAAACGTAGAAGGTACAGATATACGAGCGAAAAGTTTGGTCATGATAGTAAGAAAAAGGGAAACAATCAAAAACAGGGGTAATCATGAGACAGAAGTCAGCAAAATTGTCAGAATCACTCAAAACACAGCCTAAGGGCATTTATTTTACTACTGAATATTATTCATAGTGGTTATTACTGGTGGATGCTGAGGGACAGAAATGCAAACAAACGGTGATAAGGTGCATGTCATGAAGGAGGTACAAAGGAAGGCAACCTGAGAAATGTTATTTTCCAAGCAATCTTAAGTCTAAGAGTTATCAAAGATCTAAAGTTATGGTGAAACATTACTTTGATACCTGGAGACAGAAACATATGCAAAATAAATGTAGAATGCATACAAAGAAGGTTATTCTCAGAAATTGAGAATTGAAATTGTCTTTAATATTACTTTGCAGTGGAGGCAGCAAATAAAAACGTTGAAAGTTGTCACTAATACATAACGTAACAAAGTAAAAGCACAGCACATTGCAAGAATGTGATCTCTAAGTATGGGCTACAGCATGTTACTGATACATACATAAATAGTACACAGCTTCTCCTTGTAAATCTAAGCAAAATAAATTAATAAGTACATACATACATACATAAATACATTTCAGACTTGGGACTCAGCCCCACAGAGGAAGCTAACAGGGATACAAGAAGGGACTTTTGATAGAACCTGTACCTCTCAACTGTCCAAATTTGCACAGAATGTCCAGAATTGTGCCTCATATTTTTAGTCTGCTCCTCAAAAACCTGTGGTTTTCTGGCAAATCACTGAAGCTTGAAGTCACTAAATAATGACATTCATTTGAGTTTCAGACTTCATATCATTCAGAAAATGCTAACACAAATCATTTTATTTTAGCAACTTTCAAAGTTTACAAGAGCAATATTTAAAATATGTCCCTATTTACTGGACCTTTGCCCCCACCCCACTATTTTAGGCTTTGTCCAGATTTCTTGTGCAAACAGGTTGAGAGGTATGTAAAGTACAGCTGGGTACACTTACCATAAATGTAGATGTTCGAATATTCTCACTGCTGCAGTCGTCACCATTGGGTTATCCATGCTGTGGTAGCCCTCATTCGGTCCGAATACCAGAGTCAAGGTTTTGTGCGTTGGCTGCTGTCGCTTGCTGGGTGACGTCAGGTCATCTGAGCTACAAAGGAGAGCAGGCGACGCCATTACCTCATTTTTCTTGCCTTAACCAATCACAATTAGTCCAAATTTAATAATTAGTAGTGCTGGGGTGAGAGACCCCTATAGAAAAAAGTGTCTCTCTAATGACAGCAGATATCAGGGGGAAGGAGGAAAGGAAGCACGACTGCAGCAATGAGAATATTCGAACATCTACATTTATGGTAAGTGTACACAACTGTACTATTCTCTTCATATCTCACTGCTGCAATCACCACCATTGGGAAGATTCCCAAAGCTGAGTAAAAGGTAGATAGAAGCTTAAGATTGGGAGAGCATGCCCTGCAGAATTGCAGAGGCAAACCCAGCCTTTGCCTTTGAGAATAGATTCAGATGGTAATGCTTGGTGAATGTGCGGACAGAAGTCCATGTGGCAGCTTCCAGGATGTCCTTGGTGGGAACCCCACTAAGGAATGCTGTGGAAGTAGAGGTTGCTATAGTGGAATGGGTTCTGATGGTGCTAGGGGGGGGGTTTCCATGGCAGTAGCAGCAAAATTGGATGCAGACAGCCATCCAACTGGAGATGGTCTGTCTAGATATTGGTTTCCCCTGTGCCTCTATTTTAAAGCTGACCAAGAGCTGGTCAGTTTTCCTGAATGTCTAAGTATGATCCAGATAAAATCTGAGTTTCCTGTGCACATCCAAAGAATGCAGTATCCTTTCCCTCCTGTTCTGAAGGTGAGGGGAAGAAGGTGGGCAGGTGGATGGCCTGGTTGAGGGTAATATCTGAAACCACCTTTGGCATGAAGGAAGGACTGGTTCTCAGTCTGCATGGAAGATGATAAATGTCTCAATGGCCATTAAAGCTTGAAGCTCTGACACCCTCCTGGCTAAAGGGATAGCCAGTAGAAAGGCGGTCTTCCAAGAGAGGTACTTTAATTCTGAGGATGGTGCATGCTTGAAGGGGGACAGAGTAAGCTCCTCTAAAACATAGTTCAGATCCCTGGCTGCGGTGGGTTGTCTTCTGGGAGGCTTGACAGTAGATGCTCCTCTAAGGAACTGTTTGATAAGAGGGTGGGAGAACAATGGCTGTTCTATATCAAAGTGCGTCGAGATGGCAGAGGCATGTATCTTTATAGAGGAGAAGGAGAGACCCTTATTAAGAAGCTCAATCAGATAATCTAGAATAAGAGGAATGGAGGGCAGATGAATGTCTGCCTCCATGGAACGGCTCCAGGAGCAGAATCTTTTCCATTTTCTAGCTAATATTTTCTGGTGCTGGACCTTCTGGCTTCTGTGATGATGTCAAGGACTTGCTTGCTTAGCATGGATTCCTTGTTGGTTATGGTAGAATAAGCCATCCTGAGAGCTTGAGTGTTTGAAGGTCTGGGTGCAGCACAGTTCCTCCCCCAGGGACAGCAGGTGAGGTATCAGAGGTAGCTGCCAGGGGGGTTGGAGAGAGAGAGGCTGCGCAGCAGAGGGTACCAATGCTGTCTGGGCCAATCTGGGGCAATGAGCATTGCTTTTGGTTTTTCCTCCCTTATTTTGATTAGTACTTTTGGAATGAGAGGAAGGGGTGGGAATGCATACACAAAGAGGGTATTCCAAGGGAAGGTCAGGGCATCGACCTTCCAGGCCAGGTGATGGTACTCCCTGTTGCAGAATTTCTGTACTTGGTGATTTAAATGGAGGCAAAGTGGTCCCCCATGTGTGGGTAATTTGCAGAAAAATGTCTCTGTGGATTTGCCATTTGTGTGGGTCCAGCAGGTTTCTGCTTAAGTGGTCTGCTAGGGTGCTGTTGATGCTAGGTAGGTATTGGGCTATAAGATGTAGTCCCATGGATGAGGCTGTTAGCCACAGGTCCATGGCTAGTCTGCACAGTGGGTAAGATTGAGTCCCTCCCTGTTTGTTGACGTACCACATGACTGTGGTGTTGTCTGTTTTTATGAAGAGAACCCCTGGTTTGAGGCAGGGTTTGAAGGATGCCAGAGAGTTTTGCACTGCTATCATTTCCTTTCGATTGATGTGCTAGGGTAGTATTTGACAGTCTCAGAGACCTTGGGCGCATATGCCTTCCAGGTGGGCATTCCCGGCTATGTCCGAAGCATCTGTAGTTATGGCCTGGCCTGACAGATGGAGGGTGAATAGAAGTCCCCTGTTCAGAGCACAGGCCTGGGCCCACCAGAGGAACTCCGATGTTATGCAAGGGATCACAGGCAGGGAGGTGCCCAGAGGTTGAGAGTGTTGACACCATAGGTTCTTTAGGTACCACTGAATTTTCCTCATGTGCAGTCTGGCCAGGGGCATCAGGAGAATGCATGAGGCCATGTACCAAAGAGCTTGCAGGAATTACCTGGCAGAAAGCTGGGTTTGGGAGGCCAGAGTAGTGAAGTACTTTGGTAGGAAACTTTGCTTTTCGGGGGACAGAAAGGCCATTTGCTGTTGTGTCCAATAAGGCTCCCAGAAGTATGATTTTCCTGGTAGATGTCTGTTTTGATTTCCTTTCGTTGATAGTGAACCCCAGAGAGGTGAGTAGAGGTTTTACAAATGAGAGGTGCTGAAGAAGCAGTTCCTTGCAGTCTGCATGGATGAGACAGTCATCCAGGTAAGGGTAAGTTTGTACATTGTTTTGCCTGCAAAAGGCAATAGCAGGAGATAGACATTTGGTGGAGACCCTGGGAGCAATAGATAAGCCAAATGGGAAAGCAAAGAATTGAAAGTGTAATGATCCTACTCTGAAGTGCAGGAATGTTCTGCAAGATTCCCTTACTGGGATGTGCAGGTAAGCATCCTTTAGGTTTAAGGTGACCATCCAAGCTTTGTTTGGCAGCATAGGTAGAAGCTGTTGTAAGGTAAGCATTTTAATTTTGAGATTACCAGGAAAGTATTGAGAAAGGACAGATTCGGAATGGGATGCCAAGTTCCCTCTTTCCTGGGCAGAAGGAATAGTCTGGAATAAAATTCTTTTGCAACTTGTTCTGGAGGCACAGGTTCTACTGCCCCTAGGGCTATAAGGTTTTGCACTTGCTTTAGTGCTTCTGCCCACTGGTTTGGAGGTAGGTTTGGGTACCCTCTTGGAGGTGGTAGTTCTCGGAAATTGAATTTGTACCCCTGAACATTGATTTTTAAAACCCATTGATTTTTTGCTATAAAGTTCCAATTTTCTCTGCAAAGAGATAGCCTTCCTCCTAGCTTTTGGTGAGGTGGAGGCAGGCTGAAATGGGAAAAGTAGTAATTGAGAGTTTTTTGCATACATAGTTGTTTTTGAACTCCCTGCTCTAGAGCTAGGGGGGGGGGGGCACTGTTTAGTTCTTTGCTGGCCCTGAATTTGAGCCCTGGCGGGTCTGTCCCTATGGGTTTTGCCTTGTGCCTGCCTGTTGGTGCAAGAAAAAAAAACAGTGTTTAGCAGGAAAATTTCTGCTGAACCTAGGAGGTTGTACTTGAAGGAAATTTTTAACAGTCTGCATCGATTTAGCTTTGTCTTTCATCTTTTTAAGTACCTCTTGAGTTTTCTGTCCGAACAAGCGGTCTTTGTCAAGAGGTGAATCCATGACTTTAGCTTTTACAATGATCAGGGAGAGGTTGTTCCTTCAACCATGCATGTCTTCTGATAACAGATCCTGTCACTGCTGCCCTACTAGAAGCTTCTAGGGCATCAAACTCACAGTGCAGGGAGTGTTTTGCCACCAGAGTGGAAGAGTGCAGTAATTCTGTTATCTATTATTGGCAAAATCTGGTAAAGAAGAAATTTTCTGTTTCAAAAGTTCCAAAGTGCACTGTTGATATTTTAACATATGGAACTGACAGTTGTGAGCCATTATAGTTAAAGTTGCAGAGGCATATACTTTCTTACCCCATCTGTCTAGGGCCCTGGATTTCTTGTCTGAGGGAGTAGGAGTCTTTGCAGAGTTAGCCTCAACTCCCTTAGGTCCCTAAGTAATCACCTCTAGGTCTGCTACAGGATTTCTGTATAGGAATTTATGAGAGTCAGGAACCCTGTAATACCGGTCAGGTTTTCTGGGTGCAGGTGGAAGGGTGTCAGGGGTAAGGCTGGATTCTTCAGAAACATCATCTACCACCTCCACGATGGGTGGGATGGCCAGAGGCCTATGCTGGGGTAGGTCGAGAAACTCTTTTAGTCTTTTTTGGATTGAGGGAGATTCGTTGAGTCCCATTGGAAGTGTTTCCTGAGGGTGTGGAGGATTTCCTCAAAGGAAAAGTCCTCCGGAGGGGATGCAGAAGGGATAGAGTCTTCTGCATCTGAGTCTTCATATACAGTAAGGGGATTTTCCACTTCAAAAAACAGAGGAGTCAGATCCCTCGGAGTCTACATCCAATAGGATGTCTGTAGAAGGATCCCTTCTCCTTTTGGCTGAAGTAGCCTGATTACCCCGGATGAAAGTGATGAGATCCTCCGCCATTTTAAGCATTCTAGTTTGAGGAGGGGGAGGAGTGGTGGAATGGAGACTTTTAGCTGTTTTCTTTGGAGTGGGTCTAAGTCTGGACTGAAGGGTATCCCTCGGTGCCATCGGTGTGTTAGTCAGAAGAGAGGGCGAAGGCCTTGAAGTGAAATCCAAAGTGTGCAAGCGGTATCCTCGGAAGCCGTTGCCTGCTTAGTGGCTCCGGACCCAACCGAGGGTGAGACAGCCGAAGGCTCGTTAGACAATGCAGACATCTGCGGCATACAGGACTCTGAAAGGGTCTCAGTAGAGGCCTGCAAAGAAATCGAGTCTGACATCAGTGCCTCACTGAATTCCGAAGAACTGACAACCTATTTAGCGGTGGAGCCGTTGAAAGGCTTTGCCTTATGCGGTCTGTCTCTATCCTTATCTTTACGTTTTTTTGGAAGATCTGCGGTTTGCTGAATGACGGATGCCATATCGGTAGCTGGAGACGGAAGACGAAAATAACTGGCTACAAACAGAGCTCTGCAACGAATAGTTCTAGTGTTAAAGCGGGTACAGAACCGACAGCAGGGTACGTTGTGGTCTGGGCCTGAGCAAGTGACGCAGTAAGAATGGAAGTCTCGGTGTGGTATTTGCTTTACACAGGCAAGACAGCTATTGACTTTTTCGGACATCGGTTAGTGCAAGAAAAAGTAAGGATCCCCAATGGCGTACTTAGCTTTAGACATTTTCAGCTGAAGTTCGAAATCTGGAAACAGCCGACTGGCATGGTTTACTGCTTCTGCTATGGACTCCACGGCAAGAAAGACTGAGGTAATGGCATTGCCTGCTCTCCTTTATAGCTCGTACGACTTGATGACACCCAGCAAGCGACAACAGCCAACGTACAAAACCTTGACGCTGGTATTCGGACTGACTGAGGGCTACCACAGCATGGATAACCCAACGGTGATGACTGCAGCAGTGAGAAATGAAGAACATCAACCATGCACGACACAAGACACTGAATAACAAAAGAAAGGAATTCTTTACAAAAAGTCCACATTAAAAGAATTAAAACAAAAGGTCCATGTTAAAAGAATTAAAAAGAAACACAGCCCTGACTGTTGTTGCACTTTAATGTGGGGGGAGCTATGCCAATTTGGTTCTAGTGAATTGGGAACACAAGACCATCCTTATAAATGAAGAATGGGCTGAGAGAATAATGATGTACAAGAGGTTTTTGGATGACATTTTTATTCTGTTTAAAGGTACTGAACATGGCGCCCAGAACTTCATAGGAGTACTTAAACAATAGTACCAGGTTCTTTAACTTCACTCACATTTGTCACGACAACACCATAACCTACTTTGATGTAGAGTTAAAGAAAAACACGGAGGAGAAATGGTTTGAGGCTAGACTACACTGCAAACCCACTTACTCTAACACCATGTTACACTTTTCGGGCTGCCATCCGTTCCACCAGAAGAGATCAGTGCTAAAAAGACAGCATGTCCAGGCAGCACAGATGGTTACAGAGGACGGTGATTTTCTTGATGAATGTGAGACACTAAAACAAATGTTCTTGAGGCGGGGATACCCAAATGGTTTAGTCCTTGACCTATTAGAAGAGGTGCAGTACAAAAGGAGAACGGGGTTTTACAAACTTATCCTCATGTCCACCTATCCAGAACCCTTAGTAGAGGAGGTTAGGGATGTGGTAGTATCTGCTAATTTGGCTCAGAATTTTTTGCCAGAAATTAGATCTACCATTGAGAAATTGAGTACCAGCTTTATTACTCCTTTTTGCTTAGAGGCAAGAGAAACTGAATGTATATTAAGGAGAAATTGGAACCCGTTTGTGACAGAACAAGAAGTCCTGGAGAAACTAGGGAATGGTCCATTGCTTGTTTACAGAAAAGGGAGGAATCTAAAGAACATTTTAGAAACAGACCCCAGGACATTCAGTAGAACAGAAGGTACCGACAAATGTGAAAGTTGTAACTATTGTAAATACATAGCAACAGGAATCAAACTGGGAGTAGGTACCAGTAGATTCGAAGTAAAAGGCAGATATAATTGTAATTCTAGATCTTTTGTTTACCTAGCCACCTGTCAAGTCTGCTCAGCATTTTACGTAGGGAAGACTGCGAGCACATCTACCATATTAGGAAAAAGACCCCAACCAATGCACTAGCTAGGCACTGTATAGAACACCCTACACACCACTTCCTTTTTAAAGTGAAAGGTCAAGTACCTGTCAGTGTTAAAGGAGGTCCCCATCATTTATGGTTAGAAAAACAGGAACTTCTCTGGCAATTTAGGTTGAATTCTTATACCTCTCCAGGTTTAAATGAAGTGACTTCGATTGTGTGTATTTTAAAGCTGAAAAGTTTAACACATTAGGGAAACATCCAAACGTGTTATTTCTACAATATAATTTTTTACAACATTTTTAGTTACATATACAAGTACATTTTTAGACCTTTGGTATTGTTTTATTGACCATAAACCACCTATTTATTTTTGAAAGGGAGATGACAACGTAACCTCAGTTTAGATTTGTATGTAGTGATGTCATCTGAAACAGTATGTGATTGGTAGAATATTTTAATTTGAATTAGCTGATATGTATTTAAATGAAGTAAATTCTTGTACAAGTTGTCTGAGGAAGTCTACTATTGTGGAGACGAAAAGCGCTTTACTTTATTAAATCTGTGTTCAACGAGTGTTGTGGTTCCAGTGGTCGTTTTTTATTCTCAGAACTGGTGCCATAAAAACTGGTTCTATGGAGAAGATTTTTGGAATGCTAAGCGTTGGGTAAAACACAGTGGTGAACTCCCTACTCTCTACTGATACGAAAACAGAAAACAAACAAAGAATGAAGAGCTTTTTTAATGATTTACTTACATGTCTTTAACTGGAGGCTCCACTTCTTTAGCTACTTTCACAGGTGCTGGATAAGAAATTTTAGGAAATCTGGGAAACTTATTCTTATGGACATTAATGCAGAGAGATGGAGGGGCAGGTGATGCCCCCCACCCAAACTCTCTCCAGTGCAGGACAGTCAGGCAAGCCTTCAGGAAGTCTGCTGTTACGCCCCACCCCCACACTCAATTAATCAGCAAGCTCCTAGTGGAACCTTAATATGTGCAACAAATGGTTAAGTGGCTTTACAGAAAATGAGGAGATGCATAAACGTGATTCCCACACTGAGTCAGGGCCCTGGATTCTTTTTATGGGATAGATCACCATGCTGTGGTAAACAGGTTCCCTCTTCTGGACTGTCACAGGGACAATGGCTAGGATATGTGCCAAAGCATCCAAATCCTTAAGTAGCCAAAGTATACTATCTGGTCTCCTAGGAAATGGGGATACTACTTTGGGAAATGTCTATGTCTTCTGCATGACAAGGGGGAATCTTCTCATTTGCTAGAGGTGCCAACTAGGAGGTCAAGGGAGATTAAAAAGCCTCCTGCAGGGCTTCCTTGTGGGATGAAGGGGGGGTTAAAAGTTGATTCCACAACTTTAACATGAGCTTTAAGATTTCCCTAAATTTGAGATCATCCAGACAGGATGTTGGAGAATGACCATCACCCCATCTTCAATATCTGGGAAGGGTGAGTACAGAGAACAAAGAATGTGCTTTGTCTTGCATGTCTACTTCCTCAGTATTCTCAATGGGGTGATGTCTGAGGATGAAGAGGAAGCTAAGGAAGTGCCAGACCTATGACAAAGATATACAGTGGCTTTTCAATCATCTGTCCACAGGTCAGGGGAATGAACAAAACCTACGCCTGCGGCCTATGCAGTAGCCAGTGTCAAGGGGGACTTTTGAACTGTACAGTGACAATGACGGGGTTGGCATATGAAAACCCATAGAAACAGAGAGCAATGACAACAAAAGGAGTGGCACTGTCACCCTCCATTATAGAAAACAGTACAAAAAAACAGCATTTGTATTGTCTGTTTGGTTCACATCAAAACACTAACAGGCTGTTGATACTGAAAACTGCACTGACTCACTCAGCCCCAAAGGCTTAAAAGACCAAAGATGTTGGGGGTGAGAGCAGCAGCAACGGTGTTAGCATTAAAACTGACATTGACTCTCCCACCCAGTCCCAGAATTAAGAAGTGGTTTGGCACCACAGGAATCTGTGCCAACACAGCTGACAGTGATGGCAGAGATGATGCACAGGAAAGCAATCTGGACAAATAATGCTGACTCAGCTACTGCTGTCAACTGTGGCACTGACTGCAACAGAAATGAACACCAAAACACGTCACTTGGAAAGTAAAAAAAAAACTGTAATTTATTGAATGCTTTCATCCAACTCAGGACTTTATCAAAATAAAACAATTACCATTTCATTCATTTTATTTGACCAATCAAAAATGTACATTAATTAATCAATAAACTAATTAAAAACTAATAATAATAAACTAAATTATTCAAATTTTAAAGAAATAATTAATTGAAAAACCTTATTAAAACTAATTTAAAAAAACATTTTGGTTGTGGTTTGCTTTATTCACCTTTACCGCATTAGGCATTTGTTAGTTTGTGGCACTGACTGGATATTCGCTGGTTTTGTAACAAATGGCACAGAAACAGTGTATGATTTGGAAGATGAAGTAGTTGAATGGAAAAATGTAGAACCCTATCCACCATAGACACAGACGAGAATGGGATAAGACCCATTTCTACATGCGCCAGCAGGACAGTCGCTATCACTTCAGCATAATAAAAATACAATGTAACAGCGGAGAAAAAAATTTGACCTGAAAGACCTGATGGACCTAACAAAAGGATGCCTAGAGAAGATAAACCAGCAATAATGCGCCACAGGGTAAACATTACAGAGAAAGAACAAGATTCCCAGGGGAGTTGTGAGGTCCAGCACTGCATGTGAAGGGGACTCCCCTATCCCTGGGGAGTACATTATTAACCTACAGAACAAGGGCTGTGCATTTAAACTTGTTTTGCATTTGCTTTATTATTAGTAAATACAGATTTTTTTTAAGTAAAATAGTTTATCTGCTTAATGCTTCAAAGTTTGTGCAGCATATGTAATTGTAGTTGGAGGAAGTATTTTAGATCAAAAACATAATTTATGTAAGTATTTAAAGTCCACACAAACACATATGTAAACAAGATGCAGAGGCAGAGACACAATCTCTCTCAAGTATATAGAAACTCAGATATACACACACGCACATACAAAACATAGATGCAGCGGCACAGACACATGTACCTACACAGTGACAGAGACACCCACGCACCCACAAGTGCCCACTAATTACTGCCACTTTACTAACTCTGTACATTAGATGTTCGACTGTTATCAAATGAATACATATACTTAAATAATAGCCATAATAATATACATTTTAGTTCACTGTTGTCATGAAACACACAGTGTAACCATTTCAAGCCCCACAGAGACATACACAAAGCCACTTTGTTTACTATGTGCAGCTTAAATGTCTGACTATGATCAAATTAATGAATTAATATATAAATAAAGTGCTTCAGGTAGTTGCTGTCACATGCATATCAGTGCATACCATTACAATGCATGCACAAAATACCTGGACATAAACACACAGATGCACACATCCTCCAAACTGCTGGTGCTGAACTTATCTGCATTAGTTCTGTTTTATTTGTTTTTTTTACCTTCTAACCACAGCTTTTTAAAAGCCTTGGTTAGCAAAAACTAAAATTGGTGAGCAGAAAGGAAATCGGGACTGCACTACAAATTTTCAGTGGTGGCATATAGTTTTTGTGCCATGAATAGTTGCTTTTTTTTTTTTTTTTTTTTTTTTTATTACTAGGCTCTCTAAGTACATTAACTCACCCATTTGGAATGTTGAGTATTCAAAGTGGTTCACGGATTCTCCAAGCCCATGTTTTAAGTCCATTTAATTCAGCCTCTGAAGACAGGGAAATGCTACTCTACCAAGAAACTTTAGGACTCCCTCTGTTAGGGGAAAGCAAGGTTGGAACCTTTGAAGCACACAGACTTTCTTTCCCCCTCACTAGGCCTCATCACAACAGGAAACTATCTGGATGAGACTGGAATTAAATTTTCTGTTATTTTCCACGGATATAAATTTCTGAAATTCAGAAGAGGATTCTCTTGGATACTGGGAGGATAAAGACTTGCCAGCATCATTAAATGAAACTCCCCAGGCAAGAGGTCCTTAAGACCTCACTCTTGCATTCTGAGAGCTTGTTTGTCAAAAGCAGCAAAAATAGAACATGCAGACTTTAAATACGGAGGACTTAAGGAATCCATGATCAGAACATGGCATCCCTGAAGTGAAATGTTATGGCTGTACTTCTCACATTCCTTAAAACCTGAAGAGTGTTCTGTACTGCAAGAAGCTAAAACACACACACACACATACACACTCCAAAGAAGCCATAAATAGCAAGTTACAGGCACCATTTCCACTGAGAATGAGATCTAGAAAGAAAAAGTGTAGTGCGTTGTTGACAGGGGAAAGCTGGAGCATGGGACAGATTTTAGGTACTGAGCTACCTTGTCCCAATAGTCAGGCCTTGCAAGTTTGAAGAGGATGAACTAGATCATCCTAGATACATCAGGCCTCAAGGCCAAAGAGAGAGAATTTGGTTGATCAGAATTTTTAGCATTACAAAATTTTAAAACAGACAATAATTGATTTTTTGTACAAATACAACTGAAAGAGTTCCCCTTGCTTGTTGATGTACCAGACAACAGACATATATTGTCCGACTAATCACCACAAGAGGGACCGCTTGCAAGCCTTGCTGATCGCTGTGATGATACATGGGAGAAGAGCAAGTAAGACCACTTTGAGCCTGGCAAGAGGAAGAAAGAGCTATCGCGGAAGCATGGACCTAGCCTCCTCTCTACCTCAACTCTCCTGAACAGAAGTCTAGTCTGGCCCCTATGAAATCTAGAGCTGAGTGGTGCCAGGGTGGACTTTTGTATTTTTATTGTGCCCCAGAAAAATGGCAAGAGAGAGAAAGGGAGTCTGGCCGAGAGATGCCTTGTTAAACACCCTGGGGCTGTGTGGAGACCAAAGGAGGACCCCGGAACTGGTAGCAGGGGAGAATAGATTGTAGAGTGACCATTCGAATTTTCTTTGGGGACTGCCAGATTCAGGAGAGAGGTCTAGGTGGTCTTCTTAGTTCCCCGTTTTTTGGCACTAAAAAGAACCTGAGTAGAACCTGAGATCGATCCTTTGGAAGGTGAGGGAGGAATGTGATATCCCTGGATATGATTTGGAGAAACCAGCGGTCGATGTTATGGACCGCCGTATTGTGACTGACCCTTAGAGTGGCCATTTTGGGGAGTGCAAACTCTGTCCTCCTCCTGAAAATGGACTCAAGAGAGCAGCGCTTAATAATGCTGTCTCGCCTGCATCGAATAATAGTGCTCCAAATGGTTCCAGCCCTCACCGAAAAAGCGAACTGAACATGGCTGTCCCAGGGGCCGGATGGTGAAGCCTGGCCAGTGCAGAGGGAGCGGGCGGCCCGGGCAAGGGCGGGGGGGGTCCGGAGACCAACAAGCCCTCCTCCACCAGGACCCGTGAGAAGGAGACCGCCCAAAACAAGCGGCGAGGGGGAAGTGGCAGGGGCGGCAACAGAGTCTCGGCCCCGCCCGGTGTGTGGTGCTTCTCCGGTCCTCTTTCTCTTATCCTCCTCTCTGTCCTCCAGGAGCAGGACAGATCTTTTGTGTGTCTGAAAATACAGGAAGAAGAAAACTATCTTCAAACAGAACACTTAGTGTTGTGACCCTAGTCCAAAGAAATAATGCACAGGCCAGTCCTGTGAGGAGTCTTCACTCCACAGGCATCATACCTCTTTAACTGTCTAGATTTTTGCAGAATGTCCACATTTTTGGTGTGTTCCTCATAAAATTTGTGGTTTTGTGGCAAAACACTGAGGACTGATGTCACTAAATAACAGACATTTGAGTTTCCGACTTCAGATCCTTCAAAAACGTATGCAAACATAAACTCAGTTATTCTACCAACTTTCTAAGTTTATAAGGGCAATATTTAATCAGCCCGTATTTTGGGTCCTTCCCCCATTATGTTAGTTTTTGTCCCAATTTCTTGTGCTACGAGGTTGAGATGTATGACAGGCATGATTTTCAAAGCAACACTCTTACGAATGAAGGCATGGTGCCTCCCCAAACAGTGAAAATAAAAGAATAAACATTACCTTTTTGAATGAAAGGGAGTCGAGCCCAAACTGTAAACCAATAGACATTTTTTCAAGAAAGAAATGTCAATGTCCACTGAAACAAGCTTCTGGGATTAAAGCTTAAGAAAAAAGGAACAAGAAACAGTTCACATGGTTTCAAGAAGTGACTAGTATCTAAGCAGAAGTACATATGATTCTGTACAGCAAAAACTGCTACTGCCATTGATAAGTGATTGATAAGTTATGCAATGACCATAAAGATAGTTCTGGACTGATAGTTCCAACATCATTACTGGGAAGATCAAGACTGGCAGGACTTAGTGTTGCAACAGAAATTTCCCCTGATACTTTCCCTTTTACTCCCTAATACTGTGCTCTGTATGAGGTGGGAAGTGCTAACACAACCACAACAACTACATGAACAACTAAATAACAAAGCTACTACAATATTCTGGAAAATACTAGTCCCACCACTTAGGTATATGATGGGGAAAGGAGGCAGGAATGATAATCAGAATGCAACTACTAATACAGAGCTACTGTTGGTACGTACATTTTATAATGTGGGGCTGGAATTCTATTCTCAGTACTAACAGATGTGAGTTCAAAGCTACACATCTTAGGAGAGTTCTAAAGAAAAAGAGCGCCCCATGTAATGGAGGATCCAAAGGATGACCTGGACCTAGAGATCACTTCCAGCCTACATTTTCTTTTCAGTGATGTCCATGTAGCCACTGTACAAATATCATCCAAAGATGAATTTTAAAGAATACCTAAGAAGCAGCCATGGCCCTGACAGAATGAACTCGTGTCATGTTGGCCAAGAGTCTGTAAAACCTTCCCAAGTGAATAACCACTTGGCATCATCCACATCTGCCAAGAAAGAAACCCAACTTGAAAAGCTGTGGGAATAACACCTTTAGGGACTTACTAAATGTGAAACTTTTGATTACTCATTCCTTTACTGATATCCGAACCCAATAAAACAAATACCATTCACAGCTGGGAAGCTTCACATTTAACCTACTCTCTTGTATATCCTCTATTACACGCAATCAATAGCTATCATAAAATAAATGTCAAACACTGTCATTCCAAAAATTTAAAAGCATCACACATCTACAAAGCATTACTCATATACAGCAACAGTGAAAAACTGGAATGTTTAGAGTATTAAGATGGGTAAGAAAAAGGTTCCCCTGTGCCTGGAATTCATCCCAGATATGCTCAGAACTAGTTCACTTGCAGCAGCTGGAGAGACCACAAAAGTTTATAGTTCCCCATACCTATGAATACATACAAATCGATCTCTCTCTCTCTATAGAACTCACTGCCTGTACCTCAAACTATTACATAAAGCTTGCCGGATACCAGACATGTTATGAACCAGTGGTTTATTACATGTCACTAAATTAACCTCATGACAGTTAGATGCCAAGTACCCCCCCTCTTCAATAACATTTGGACATGTTCAGCAAATCTATTGGCAAACACTGCTGGAAAGTCTGAACTCTCCATGCTAAAAAACTGGCAACAAAATCCAGAATATTTACCATTGGGAATCACACATCCTAATTTAGCATTTTCAGAAAAGAATTTACAATTCCCTTCATGATATTTAGTCATTCATATCTTGCCTGAATAAATCAGTATCCTGAATCTCTACTGGCCCAGTTTGTCATCATTTGTCCAGGCGTCTGTTACAAATAATGCATCTGATTCCCCCCTCTTCAATAATGGGGTGATGCTCTATTATTTTCTTATGTAAAACTTTGCACTGCATAGTAATATCATCCTACCTCCTCCTGTCAGGTTTTTATTATATTATTTTCTGTCTTTACCTCACTCTATTTGCTTTTTCATCTTCTAAGTTGTATCCCCATCATTTGCATTCCTGTAGCTTACATTGTAATCATGTCTTTCTTTCTACTGGTTTCCAGTACATTTCTACCTGCAGCTGTCCCAGTTTACTACAGCATCCCTTCTACCACTTATTTTGTTTTGAAATCATTCTCAGTCTGCCTCCACCCCTTAACACCTCAGTTTAAAGGCACAACCATCCTGGTACACCTCTCATTTCAGACTTCACCAAGGCTGTACCATCCACAGTGAGGGAGAATCACTCTGAAAAGTCTACCTCACACCCCAAATGCTGACACACCCAGGTCATTATCCTTCCCCTCCCATTTATTTCTTTTACGGCTAAGTCACTGGCATCCATATGTGTTACGAGAGGAGTGCCACCTGCCATCCACGACAAGCTTTTTTTTAATTACCTGACCTATCCAACTTAATTCTTCAGGATAGCTCTGACTGCCAACTCGCCACTTCATTCTAACTTGCCTCCCCACTTTACATTTCTCGCAACCGATTTACAGTAATGACTAGCAGTCATCCCCTCTACTCATTATCCCTGCTATAATTCTGCCATGGCTGCCTGTGCTAGTTTTCCTGCCTCCTCTTGGCTATTTCACTTGCTTGTGCACTTTTGATGTGGTTTTTATGTCTGTGCTTATTCTCAAAATTCTCCCTGAAATTCTAGCTTGGTCACAGTGCTGTCAGTCCTTCCTGGTATTATCTATAGCTCCTTATCATGCCTCCTGAATCCCCCTGGTCACACTCATCCCAATCTCTTAGTCCTGTTACTGCTGGCATTCTTCCTTCCTCCTTTTATGTGCTTGACTCCTCTACATCTCCAACTTCACCTAATATGGGAGCTTCCTAGATTATGTGCTGTATAACCACATGGGGTTGGTCATATCACAACTTTGAGCATTATAGCGTGAGGGATTACATGGCTGCGTCTTGTTGCTCTCTCCTGGTAGAAGCAATATGTCAGTACGGAAACAGTACTGAATCTTTTGTGTCCTCCAAGTTCACAGCATCCCTGAGAAAAAGCAAGACAGGTGTTTCACTTTCTGTTGCTGACTATTTATCTGCACTGCAGAGATCTTGGTCTGAATAATAAAGTAAAGGGGTGTGAAGGGCAAAGTCCCCAACAAAAAATGTTTTGTTGTCATTTTGATTTATGACTCATTTGTTTATAAACTCTACAGACTCAAGTGAACTTGTTACTAGAGCACTCAAACTGTCACCTATACAGCTATTAGGTCTGTCTTGAGTTCAGCTATGCAGAAGATTAATTGTGGATCTGCTCCTCCCAATATTCATTCCACTCTGTATCATCTTCTCACTCAATTCCAACTTGGCTCCATTTCATAGCGTCTCCATGCCATTTTTACTGTAAACAAGCTATATTGCTTGAGCACCAATTCAGGTATGACCTTGTTAGACTGTCATACAAATTACAAGAATTAGGAGTAACAATAAGATGACAAACAAATAATATTAAGTCATCTTAATACTGCACACTATTTGAGCTACAACTATTATAATGTTATTATTTAACTTCAAAAACAGGAGACAATACATTGTTGGTTTCATGGAGAAAAGAAACAAAGCACTGACTGTAACAGAGTCATACTGAGATTGACTGGAGACTCAGGTGCTGAAGATGCAGAGAAGGGAGGATAGCAGTGAACATCCAACACTACTAGCTCACCCATACACAGGGAATGAAGGCAGCAAGGCTGGTCATTATTCCGACACCTAGCAGAGGTCGAATGTGCTACAGGTACACCAGCAGCAGCTGGGTGCTCTAACAGGGGCATGCACACATGTATATACACTGGAGCCTCAGTTGGGGCCTGAACTGTAGGGCATGTGTACAGGAGGCTGGAGTTGCGAGATAAAACCATCAGCTCCTGTGGGAGTCATGCTTTTTTCTGAATTAGTTCGAAATGACCAACAGCTGCCCAACTGTGATTGGCTCCTGCCCAACAAGAACTAAATGGGCTGCTTGGGTCAAGACAGGGCTGAAGGCTTGCAAACAGTGGTTAGAGAAAGAATACTAAACACCATGCAATCTTAACTATGTGCAGTCCAGCAATATTTTAATAGATATTTTAATACATATGAAAAGTGATTCTGTGTTAAACAACAAGCTTAGCAACTACATTACGCTTCTTTGTGAAGGAACATTTTAAGATTACTAGAAAAGGGTAATATAGTAGACAACAGTCCAAGTGTGTTCAGAAAGGAGTTCCAAAGAACCTAGCGTTTAGCTGAAAAGGTGAGCTTTTGCAATCTAGTTATGCAAGCATGTTACTGACAACACTTGTTTAAAGCAATTTGTGGGGAGAGTGGTGGCCAATATGCTTGGACAAGTTTTAGACTAAGTCTGTGGGTTACCATGGCATTTACAATAAGCCAATAAGATTCATCATCAGAAACATCCGAGAAGGAACAGACTTGTGTTCATTCCATATTACACATAAAAAGCAGTAGCTCTCAACCTATGTGCCTTACTACTATTAATCTGCTGAGATCATGTTATTCCCTGCAAGTGAATGAGACTGTAAATTCCCTAATTAATTTCCTTAGCTGACCTACTTCACTTCTGATGTCCTAGTTCTCCATATAGGTCTCTAAATTACACAGATATACACAGATATACAACACTTTCTAAGCTTAATCCACTTTACTGCCCCCCTCACAGTTTCTCTAAAAAATAATCAAAGCAAAGAATGGAATAACTTGTCCATTGCTATTTTTAACTGTTTAAATGTTGCCTATTCCCTGGTGCAATTGCACTAAGATTTGCTACTAAATGGGTCTATTTAATGAATCTGTACCTAGAAGTCTTTTAGATTGTTTGATTTGTTATTTTTGTCTCCCTTCTTACCTACAGTCATATTTTTGCCCAGGTAATATGTAAAATTCTACATAGTCTGCTTGCAAACAGTTAAAAAGTTATTTAAAGTGGTTTAAAAAAAGTCATATCAAACATTTAAATTATGTGACATCTGATTGGCAGAAAACAAACTGAACAAGCAACAGTAGACATTATTTATAGTCTGGCTGGCTCGCTTGACACTTGAGTGTTTAGAAAGGAGACAGCTACTTTATCTGACAAGAAGTTCACCTCCAGGACACTTTTCTCTCTCGTTTTCATTTTTTTTTTTCTTTCTTTCTAAAACTGCACCCACTTCCAGGGTTTCTGCTCAAAGACTGCAAGTAGTCAGATGTTTATTTGTTCTGTGACACACAAACCACCAGGGTCCCTGCTTACTAGTTAGTTGCTGAATATATATGTCTATTTCATATAGTCATCCAGTTCTAGTGAGAACTTCTGTGCTTGCAGTGGTGGTCACTTCTGTCCTCGCCTACACATCTCTTGGTAGCGCCGCCTTGAGCGTTGCTGGTTCACTGCATTCTCTTTCGTCTAGCTGTCCTCCTGTCCTCAATTTAGTTGTCAGATGCTTCCAAACAAACTGCAGAACTGGAAAAAAGGTCCAGAAATGTTAAGACATCTTAACAGTCAAGACAGAAACATGAGTAATCGATATTTTTGAACAGACCTTTATAGTGCTACAACTAAAGATGAAACTACATAGTAGAATTTTGAAGCACAAAACTAGGAAGAAATGAGGGCCTCTGTAATGTTTACAATTTGTCAGCAGGACTCACTCATTTAAACAGCATGAAAAACATGTAAATGATTTAAGAATTCTCACAAGAGATCTTGAATTAACCCAATCTCTATGGAGTTGTCTGGGAGAACAGGACACAGCAGTATTTTTGCATACTGCCAGCTCACCTATTCTAAGAAGAATGCTGTGGTGACCCCTAACAGGGAAAAGCCGAAAGAAGAAGTGGTTTACAAACAAGGACTAGCAGTTTTTTGTGGATACCAAGGACAAAAGTCCAGTGGCTTGTGCATATGCAATGGACACTTGGAATTAGGTAAGACAGTGGGCAAAACATCCCAAAAAAGCCCTCTGCAACTGACAGGGTGTTGCTATACTGGAATGTCCCAATCTCCTCTCCACTCACTTTCCCCAGGCATTTATAACCTGCTCTGAAGGGCCACGTCAGACAGGTGTCAGGGAAATTTGGTGCAGATCAACTCATAAACATGACTGACAGCAGGCAGCTGAACTGGGAAGCAAACAAGTTATAAAACATCTGCAAAGGTGAGGCTCCAGCTCAACACAGTCCAAAAGCATTCAGGATATATATCCAAAATATCCAAATTTTCTTCAAACTCCAGAAAAACGAACCAGAGATCTGGATTCCACTATAACACAGCTTTAATAGTACACAAGCGTGTGTTTTTTCAATGAATGTTATACACCTGAAGAAGCAATTTGTGAAAGTGCTTGTGTACTATTAAAGCTGTGTTGTTTTTTCAATGAATGTTATATACCTGAAGAAGCAATTTGTGAAAGCGCTTGTGTACTATTAAAGCTGTGTTATAGTGGAATCCAGATCTCTGGTTCGTTTGTCTGGAGTTTGAAGAAAATTTGGATATATATCCTGAATGCTTTTGGACTGTTGAGCTGGAGCCTCACCTTTGCAGTTTTCTTACTTTTATTTTTATTTGTGGATTTCTTGTGTATTTCTGCAAAGGTGCCTTGTTTAAATTGGGTTGTTTTTCTCATATAGAAGTTATAAAACATGAAACAAAATATAATACATGTTTCACAGACTTAATCAGCTGATTTAATTTCAAACTATTTGTGAAACAATATTTTATAGTTTGGCTGCAGAATAAGAAATACTTCATGACTGTACTTAATTCAACTGTACTACTGCATTTATTTACTCAGTGAGCACCTTGTCAAAACAAATGCTTCAGGATGCTGGAAATTAACTCCTTTATTACTCTTTTTGGTTATGAAAGCATGTTCTTTGGAGATTTATTTATTTATTTTTTTCAATATTCGTGGTTTGCATCTGCAACCTGCTCCACCTAACTTCACAGATGTGACATATGAACAAATAAGAGCATATGCATTTATAGAAGTAGAGAGAGCACTACATTGTAAACAAACCAACCTAGTTTAATATTACCTATATGACATACTGTAATACTGGAATCACAGCATAAATTTATGTCTTTAAGTCTGAAAATATAACTTGATTTTGTTTACCCAAAATGTATTGTTATGGTATGCAAAATCCTGCCCGATAACCCATATTACATCATACTGAGGGTTTGGGCAGAATGACTAATTAGAGAAGGACAGAAAATGAAACATTAAAAGCAGAACACTCACTTCCTGTTTTACAGAACAAAGTTTATACTTCATCGTGTATAACACAGGTGCTGATGAAATACAATACTAAATAAAGGTCTCCTGAAACATATTTTTAAATTACTGTTAATTACTAGTTTGATGTCAAATATACATTTTATTGTAACCAAGTCTGTGCATCACACATTTTGCTACAATGTGCCTCGAAAAACAGTAATTAAAATGCTAATGTTAGCTTTACCGCAGTAAGACATTTGATTGTCTTTCTGCCAACTGTGCCGTTTAATTTATTTGTTGGAAGCTAATGCAATTTTCAGTCTTTAAGAACACCTTCAAAACTATCAAAAGGCTGTATAAAATTGTTTACACTGCATGTTTTAAATGAAAGTATTAACCACATGCTTTGATTTACAGTACTTCACTAGAAACAATAGAGGTATATGTAGTCTTCTTATCTGTACAAGAAACAGTCCGTTCAGAAACGTGATGACAAACGAGTGACTTCCACATGATTTGAATCATCTCCAGCAGTCACAAGGTTACAGAAGTAAAACAAAGGCAAACTATAATATGTGTCAGATAACAGTTTAAAGATTATGTTTCATCCATCTAAGCTACAGATAAATCATTTTCAATGACAGGAAAATTATTGTTACAGATCAACTGCTAACCTTTCCAGAGAAAGCTAAAGTAGGGTGCAACAAGCAAGGTGACTCAGAACAAGGTACAAACTAGGCAAAGTAGTACTGAGTTCACCACCACAATTAAATGTTCCAACTTTAATAAACAAAGTTAAAACTCACTAAAACTATTGCAAAAGCTTAAAAACAGATGAAGCATCAAACGATAAGCGTTTTCTGCAAGTTTGACTTCTTCAGACCGTGACTTCCTGTGCTTAATTCCATTGCCTTAAACAAATATTCACCAATCAGGTGATTTCCTTGCAATGTCGGTCCCTCATACCACAAGCTGTCAATCATTTTCTTGGAGGCAGACAAGCCTCCAATATTAACCAACGGAGAAGCGTTTCCGTTTCAGAACAGGTTTCAATGGAACCATTACTTTTAAACCTACAGCATGCCAGATATACAAGATGTTCTTCTTGTTCTTAAATGTGAACCTTGGTCTTTCTCTGAATACCTTGAAACTACTGCAGAGTTCTTGAAATTTACACTTCAGTACTCAAGGAATGAGATAGATTTTCTTGACATATGCCTGCAGTTAGACCAAACCAGTGGAATAAGTATGAATGTCCACAGGAAAAGGACTTGGAAGAATCATTTTCTGCATAGGAGTAGTATGCACCCCGGGTTTGTCCATAGAAACATTTATGAGAATCAACTTGTACGGATCTCCAGGTTAGGCACGGAGGAGCATATGAATACAGGCAACTAGAAGAGAATCTGTCTAATAGGAGAGATGACTTGACTTCCACAATCCACCGTGAAATTCTAAGACGAACAAAAGGATGTCCCTACTTATCCAGAGGTAGCACTGGCAATGTGCCATTTGATACACCTCAAGTCACAAGGAACCAATTAAAATGTCCTTTAGTACAGACCACAAGAAGGTATGTGATGTCATCAGAAGATTCTGGCCTATTTTGACTGAAGATGAGAGAAGTAGGAGAATGACCGAGGTTCACAGTCAAAAAGAAGATCAAAAGACTCCTCTGCAATAAAGATGGTTTTCCCAAGAAAAAAATGTTAATATTTTGAACAAGGAACCCACAAATGTGGAAGATGTAAAGCCTGTCAGTTTACAGATACTAGTAATATTTTCATCCATCCAACTGCAGGCAAGAGATATGTATTTAATGCTAAAGCAACCTGCAGCAGTGAACATCTTGTATATCTAGCATGCTGCCACCTTTGCCCTTGTTTCTACATAGGCAAAACTGACTAACGCTTGAAAGAAAGGGTTTTACGCCACTTACAAGATATCCGACTAAAGGACATGAAAAATGTGCTGGCATCTCATATCAGCTCAAATCCAACTCGTTATTTTAGCTTTAAAGCTATAGAATGTGTTCCCATAGGACAAAGAGCTGGGGATATTCAAAACAATACTGAGATATGTGAAATTGGGTGGATAAATAACTTAGCTAACTGCCCCCCCAGGCTTAAATGTAATGGTTCCATTGAAACCTATTCTGAAACAGAAATGCCTCTCCATTGGTTAATACTGGAGGCTTGTCTGCCTCCAAGAAAATGATAGACAAGCTTGTGGTAGGAGGGACTGACATTGCAAGGAAATCACCTGATTTTTGTTTAAGGATATGGAATCAAGCACAGGAAGTCACGGTCTTAAGAAGGCAAACTTGCCGAAAGCGCTTATCGTTTGATGCTTCATCTGTTTTTAAGCTTTGGCAATAGTTTTAGTGAGTTTTAACTTTGTTTATTAAAGTTGGAATATTTTAATCATGGTGGTGAACTCAGTACTTCTTTGCCTAGTTTGTACTTTGTTCTGAGTCACCTTTAGTAGTGGGAACTTATCTTTTTTTGTTTTGCTCTCACTACACATGGCTGAAAGTAACTTGCTGATGGACAACCACAGAAATGGAATGGAACAAATGAAAACTTTCTCTGAGTTTCTAGGTGAGCAATTGAATCCATTAAACTGAACTTGGAAAATGAGAATGGTGAAACTATAGCTTTAACTGCCAACACAGAGTTTTGACAAAGTTTTCAAAGAGGTGGAAAACACTGCCTATCGTGTGAAGAGACTGCACTGGCAGTGTTTCCACCTGGAAGTATGCATTCACCATTAGGTGGTCCCAAGAGGGATGAGGGTGAAGTGTTTACCGAGTTATGGTAACACCTACCCAGACTTGTTAGCCAAATGGCAGGCAATTAACCTTGAAACAAGTTTCAGCTATTTACACTTACTCATTGAGTACTTTAAACCGGAGGAGTCAACAGTAACAGAGCTGATTAAAAATAAACAGAGGGAATTAGAGAAGATGGATTTGACAGACAACTGCATGTAGAAATTGGAGTCATTACAATACAATTTGAGCATTTATGACAGCAAGTTAAAGGGACAGAAGACCATAAAACTGGCACAAGATTTTTCAGGACTTTAGGAATGGGAATATCTTTGAATGGCCAAGAGAGGAGAGAGCGACTCAAAGACAAGGGAGAACACTGTCAAAAAGCAATATTAATAACAAACACAGGTCACAATATTGGCGACCATAATGTGTCCAAGAATATGATGACCACCACCACTCATACAGCCAGTGATGCACTGCCTAGCACTTCTGCATCTTTTGTCTCTATGAATGGCTTATCCCAAGCTACAACAGGAATGGTTCCTGGCACATCAGCAGATACTCGACCCAAAGAGGGTGTTACCTTTTCCCCTTTTTCCTACCAGCTACCATTTTTTATACAGGAGAACTGAAGCAAGAATGTGAGATCAGAAAGTCAAGACAGGAAAAGGAAAATGTTCAACCACCAGAAGGTCTAGAACAGAGTCTAGTGGTGTATATAACACAGGCACCATTAAGCCACCAAGCCATTTGGGTCTTGGAGAAAGGTTTAACTTTCATTCCTTCGATAAGATCTGATCTGAATGAGTTTGTAACAGACATAAAACTTTTTACTAGGAGTCTCACTCTAAAGACCATCTTCAGTAATGCTATACAGCAATTTTTGCCTATACTGAAAAGACCCAGCACATTTGTTCCTGTCAACCATCCTGCTGTGGACTTGTTTGTCCATTTGTGTGAAAATGAGGTTGCAAAATTGAGGGGAAATAACAAAAGGGGCCATTTCGACAACTTGACCAATGAGGAAAGAGAAGCTCTATTTGAACTGAAGTCAAGGGACGATCTGGTCATTAAACTTGCTGATAAAGGAGGAGCCATTGTAGTAATGGAGACGACTTGGTAAAGGAACAAGATGCATGATCTGCTAAGTGATTCAGGAACATACAAAATTATTAATAGAAACACAGTTGATAGGATGATTAAAAATGTACAGAACACCTTGAATGACTTGCTTTTAGAATGACATATCCCTAAAGAACTGTTTGACTTCTTTGAGGTAATCTGTCGTACCATTCCAGCCATAAGCGGCCTGCCAAAGATACATAAAAAACGGGTTAACCCTCCCTTATGACCTATAGTCGCAGGGAGAGGTTGGGTAACTGAACCCCTGTCTATGTATGTTGAAAAAGAGCTGAAAAAGCTCATACCAGCAGCAAAAACAGTTTTGAAAGACTCTGGTAGCTTTTTGAAGGATTTCTCCAGGAAAATGCAAGTCATAGGCAGCATGGCCAATCTGTTATTAGTGACAATGGATGTAAATAATTTATTCACAATGATGCCACATTCCTATGGGATTGAAGCAATCCGAGATTTTTCATCTCCACTGGGATCGAACTCCAACTTGATATGTTCACTATTAGAACTAATCTTGGAAAACAATGTATTTTCATATGGCAGTACTTATTATTGGCAAGTATGGGGTGTAGCTATTGGCACCCCATGTGCCAATAGTTATTCGAACATAGTACTGGCACAATAGGAATCAGCGCATGTTTTGTGTGATAAGAACCCTTCGTCTACTAACATTATATATTATGGACATTTTTATCCTTTGGAATGGGAATGAAGATGAGCTTAAGTCTTTTTCTGAATACCTTGAAACTACTACAGAGTTCTTGAACTTTATGCTTCAGTACTCAAAAGGAATGAGACAGATTTTCCTGACATATGTCTGCCGTTAGACCAAACCAGTGGAATAAGTATGAATGTTCACCGGAAAAGCACTTGGAAGGCCCATTTTCTGCACAAGAGTAGTATGTACCCTGGGTTTGTCCACAGAAACATCTATGAGAATCAACTTGTATGGATCTCCAGGTTATGCATGGATAAGCATATATTCCAGAAGGAATGCAGGCAACTAGAAGAGAATCTGTCTAACATGGGCTATAGTAGAGATGACCTGACTGCCAAAATCCACCCTGAAATTTTAAGACGAACAAAAGGACATCCCTACTTTTCCAGATGTAGCACTGGCAATGTGACATTGGATACACCTCAAGTCACAAGGAACCAATTTAAATTGTGTCCTTACCTTTAGTACAGACTACAAGAAGGTATGTGATGTCATCAGATGGTTCTGGCCTATTTTGACTGAAGATGAGAGAATAAAATCATCATAGGAGGACATCCGAGGTTCACATTCAAGAACAAGAACATCAAAAGACTCCTCTGCAATAAAGATGGTTTTCCCAAGAAAAATGTTAATATTTTGAGACAAGGAACCCACAAATGCAGAAGATGTAAAGCCTGTCCGTTTACAGATACTAGTAATATTTTCATCCATCCAACTACAGGCAAGAGCTATGTATGTAATGTTAAAGCAACCTGCAACAGTGAACATCTTGTATATCTAGCATGTTGCCACCTTTGCCCTTGTTTCTACATAGGCAAAACTGACCAATGCTTGAAAGACAGGGTTTTATGCCACTTACGAGATATCCGACTAAAGGACATGAAAAATGTGCTGGCATCTCATATCAGCTCAAATCCAACTCATTATTTTAGCTTTAAAGCTATAGAATGTGTTCCCATAGGACAAAGAGCTGGGGATATTCAAAATAATACTGACATTCGTGAAATTGGGTGGATAAATAACTTAGCTAACCGCCCCCCCCCCAGGCTTAAATGTAATGGTTCCACTGAAACCTATTCTGAAACAGAAATGCCTCTCCATTGGTTAATATTGGAGGCTTGTCTGCCTCCAAGAAAAAGATAGGAGGGACCGACATTGCAAAGAAATCACCTGATTGGTGAATATTCGTTTTAGGATATGGAATGAAGCACATGACGTCACGTTCTGAAGAAGGCAAACTTGCCAAAAGCGCTTATCGTTTGATGCTTTATCTGTTTTTAAGCTTTTGCAATGGTTTTAGTGAGTTTTAACTTTGTTTATTAAAGTTGGAACATTTTAATTGTGGTGATGAACTCAGTACTTCTTTGCAAAGCCAAAAATAATGGGGGGCAACACCCCAAAAATAGGGACAAATTTTAGATACTGCTCTTAAAAACTTAGAAGGTTGCTAGAATAAAAGGTCTTACATAACCTTGCAATTTCTGAAAGATATGAAGTCTAAAACTCAAATTCCTGTCATTTAGTGAAGTCAATCCTCACTGATTTGCCACAAAAGTCCAGAAAACCCAAAAAAAATTTATGAGGAACAGACCAAAAATATGGGGCAAAAATCTGGACAGTTAAGAGGTATTAAGAGGTCAGGTGTGGCAGTTAAACAGCATTTTTTATTTCTGCTTCATCTGTTACCATATCCAAACTGCTGGTTTACAATACGGAACTCTTTGTACACAGAACTCAAGTCTACATCTTACAACAGCAGCGTATTACACTTTAATTTATTGGCTAGTTATAAGTCTATGCCTTTTTACACTTTGGCTATAAAAACTAGTCCTAAAATGCCTCAAGAAATCTATTTTTTTTGGGGGGTGGGGTGGGGGTGGTATCAGATTATATTACAAAAGGAAACTATTTACACAGGAGAAAAGGTCACGTAAGGCAACCTTGGCGCAGAAGCCCAAGGGTGGTCAGTGAAGATTACAATGTTAGCTGCTAGCATCTTGTATACTTGCAGTCTCATCTACAAAAACTCTCCCAGGTATTTACAAACAATGTGCAGAGGTGAAAAGGCACACTTGGCACAGGCTTATATGCCTCAGTTCTGAATAAATGTCCATAATGAAGAGTACAAATGTTGCCCATTCTTTATGAATCATGCACAGGACACGCTGTACAAAGCAGTAGAGACATCATCTCAGTGCCCTATTCATTCATACCTCCTCCCATGCACAACAGCTTCTGTACTCTGCTGTGTTGCATGACAATGTCCTTTGCTGCACTCTGCTGTCATGCCTGACTGGGATGAACAGGACTATCTAGATTCTTAACCCCTCATTACAATGTCATGGATACTGATCAGTTTCTGAGTTGTTTGGCTTCTGCTACATACCTACAATTATCTGCGTTATTAGTCTCTCTCTCTCTCTCTCTCAATGGCAACACCCATATCTGTTCTGAGTTACAGCACGAAAATTACAGAACCAACTGATATTGCCAATATCCTGGCAGACAGGTTCAGTGCTAACTTTACCCGCCTTCCTGTAATCACATCCATGCAGGTAAAAGCTGCACTCTCTAAAACCAAAAATACAGCATTCATGGGACCGGACCACATCCCAGGCTGCGTTTTACACATACTTCAGAACAAACTGGCTCCCCACCTAAGCACCATGTTCATAGTCTCATGTCAGGATTTGTGCCCACTGAATGGTGCACAGCAACAGTTATCCCACTCCACAAAGGGGGAGCGACCACCGATTCTGGGAACTAATCGCCTTATTAGCCTGAAGAGCCTAGTCTGCAAGGCCATGGAACGTATCATCATGGAACTTATAAACGAAGACATTGGTAACCTCCAAACTCTGGACCCCACCCAGTTCGGGTTTGTGAAAGGCAGATCATGCCTTCTGAACCTGATCGACTTCTTTGAGGCAGTCACCAAAGCCGCAGACGAGGGCAAGGTGGTTCACACAGCCTATTTTGACCTCGCCAAGGCTTTCGACACCATCCCCCATAATAAACTAGGTATAAAGCCCTATGTCACAAGATGGGTTGCCAACTAGCTCACTGACAGAACCCACACTGTAAAAGTTGCAGACTCCAAATTTGACTTCAAACCAGTGACAAGTGGAGTACCACAGGGTTCAGTCCTGAGATATCTCCTGTTTAGTATCTACTTCTCTGAAGTACAGGCTAACACAGAAGGCCTCTGGCTAACGAAGTTTGCAGATGACTGCAAACTAGGAGCCATAGTAGAGTCCCCAAATGATGTGGACATCTTACAGAAGGGCCTCACTGAGATAGATGCCTGGTGTCAGAGGCATGGCCTCAAGCTCAATGCCAAAAAGTGTATTGTCATCCCCTTTGGTAAAAACTCTGTGCCCATTAACTACCACATAAATGGCAGTCTACTTAACGCCAAATGTGTGATAAGAGACCTTGGGACCCAGGTGGACAGTAGCCTCTCCTTTGATAATCACATTGCCACAGTAGTCAGAAAATTCTTCTATGTGGCAAACCTCATCACAAAAGGGTTCTCATCCAGGAAAAAAAAAAAAGAGGTCTTTGTTCCCCTCTACTCGGCACTCATTAGTCCCATTAGAGTTCAACACCCCTTTTGAAATGTACCTCACAAGACATCTGCAGCAGCTGGAAAGGCCACAGAAGTACCTCACAAAGAAGATTACTGGCCTCAAACAGATGCCCTACACTGACCATCTTAAAAAACTCCAGCTTTACTCTGTAGCATATCGCCTACTCCGAGAAGATCTCTGCCTAACATATAAAGCTATGTTAATCCCAGAGCTGTTGGACATGCTACACAAAGAAATCCCAATTCCTCAGAGCTACACGCTCTAGGGACCTAAACCTTGTCACCACAATAAACAGGACATGCTGGAGGGACACACTGGAACAAGCTACCCATCTATGTCAAGCAAAGTTCCTCATTAGCACTCCAAGAAAAATCTTGATGAGTGAAATGGAAATAGGAAATACACCCCGGGGATCACTTCTGTGGCTCTGCTCGACAGGGGCACAAGAAATTAACTTTCTTGGGTGGCGTAAGCCAGGGAACCTTGTTGGCTAGGCTTACTTGGGCCGAAAACCAAGTACCTACCTATGGCAATCTGGTGCTTGCCAACATCACTGCAGGAGTGTGGTAAAGATTTAGGGATCTCTGCAGTCAGTACATATCTTCCGTCCATGTAATTCATGTTTTTTTTTTTTTTTTTTTTTTTTTTTTTAGAGCTAATCTGCTGTTCAGCATACACACTAGCAGGAAATGGGGACTGCTGTACATCCAAGCATGTCACCATTGTACTGTACACAGCTGTACCACGGATTAGCCTGTTGGGACTTAATAGAACTTCAATGGTGCTGCCTTGCTGAATTTCATACGGCTAAGAGGGTGTAGTTTGCATAGGTACTCGGCATTAAGTACAATACCTACATAATGAGATGGCTATATACAAATCATCAAAAGCTTTGTATGGAGGTATACAGAGTATCAAGCACTTCCCAATGAGTGCTGGATAGGTATCTGGACACGTCCAGTGAGAATGACCGTCACAACAACTAAAGGGCATGTGGGATAATGCAGCCACAAAGACGACAATATCACTTATACTAGCCATTAAATAAAATTATGGTTGCAAGAAAATATTTACAAAGCTGCAAAAAAACTTAGCTTGGCTTAAGCAATACATTTTAACAAAGAAAATGTTAACAGAGTTGGGGAACTGCCTATGAGTCTCTTTCCTCTCAGATCCTCTTTGCTATTAATTTTTAAAGTCCTGTTTGACAGCTCATTGCTGTTTAAACTGCTTAGAAAAAAAAGAAGGAGCTAGAAATTTTTATTTCCTTTAAAAAAGCAATGTTGAAAAATATTACATTACTCCTTGAATCAGCTTTCCCCCTTCATCACACTTTTTAATACCTCAGCTGCAAAAGGTTCAAATAGAACTTCCTTATCTAAGAGAGAATTTGAAATTTAAATCTTATCATCATCAGGAAGATTTTGAGAATGAAGCCAAGCCAGCTTCCTCAACACTGACCCAGAACGGGCAGCTCTGCAGACAGAATCAGCAACATCACAAACCCAATTTAAAATATGTTTAGTAACAGGAAAAGCATGTGTTACAGTTTCATTCAAAGATTTTTTTTATCGCGCAAGAAAAGTTAACCATTAACTTCTGCATGTTCTCAAAAGATGAAAAAAAAAAAAAAAAAAACTTTAGCACATGACACTGACATTTCAGAATTCTGAATTTTACGAGATGAATACATTTTCTTCCTCAACTTGTCTTCTGCTTTCCTATCCTTATCAGAGGGAACAGAGACAACAAAAGTAAACTCTTTAGCCAAAGCAGTTTTGAAAAAAAGTAATCACTTCTGGGTCTGCTTTAGGATTATAAAACAAATACTTATGACTCTGTGGTACACTGTATAACCTGTCAGACTTTCCAGAGGCAAGAGGTTGACTATTAGCTGAACTGGAAATAGTTAGGAAAACATTATCCAAGACAAACACAAGGGGAACACAGCTGCAGATTTAGGCATATCTAACTGTAACAAATCATAAAACTTTTTCTGTGCCATAAGAATTTGATTCTATTCCAAATTAAAAACCTCTTTCATATTAGATAACGTCTCAGAAAAGTATAAATCTTTACAAGGGTAAATTTTAAATGAAAGTTATGTACTTACCATAACGTTATATCCATGTGGTCTGATTTTTGTTCAGTTCAAACATATGGGTTGTCAGATCCAACCAGGTATGACCTTGGCACCGACTTCAAAGCTTCTTCAGACCCAGAGCACTGACTCCTCCCCTATCCATAATTCCCTGAAATTAGTTGTTCAGATCGAGTTTGATCTCATCTGAGTGACTATGCCAATACCTCCAGCACCCTCTCTGTCCCTGCCCAAGTAGCTGACACACACACACACACACTCTGAGAACTGATTTACATACACACACATACCTGGGAAAGGTTGGCACAGGTTTACTAGCCATGACCCCTTCTGCCCAGACTACAAAGTAGTTTTCACTGCCACCAGCCACTACTTATCAGCTACTTTAAGGCCCTTAGCAAAGGGTGTCTAATCTTACTGTGTAATGTTACAATTAATCCAAATGGTAGTTTTACCAAGAGCAAGGCTATTAGAAGTGGCCTGCACAGTGTCACTACACAGATATGCAAGTACTTTAAGAGCTTAAATATTTTTAGACAGACCAGCCACAACTGAAAGGTTTAAATATATTTAACAATAAAAGAACAAGTAAATACTCGGTAAATAAAAACAGTAACTTCAGAGTTCAAAATCACAGGAAACATTTAAAACAACATCGCAGGACAGTCTCAAAGAAAAAAAAAACATCTAAATTAAGCTCAGCTATATTCCTGACTATATCTAAAAGAAACTACTGCACTCTAGTTAACTTACTTACAGAACCAGGCAAGACAGATGTGGTGAGTGGGTTTTCCAGCTGATCCTGTCAGGTCAAAGACAAAATACAAAAATGCTCTACCTCTCGCACACAGTTCTTAATATCTGAAATACTGCTGCTAGGATACTTGCAGCATGACATATCATTTCTTGTCATCTAACTATCCCAGGTTCAAAACCATTGATTTTAGCATCTACCTGCAAAAACACAAAGACCTTAGCTCTTTTGGCTAATGGCGAAGTCGTAAAATAATTTACATTCCTCCACATTTGAAGACAATACAAAAAACTTCTAGTTCTAGACATTATGTCTCATGCTGCACTGAAACTTAAAGATAACATCTCTTTTATGGCATAGTTATAAAATGATTTAATTCCAACTATTTTTCTGAATGTTTGCAAGTTAACCTTCTGTGTGCCAGTTCCCACTGTTAAAACATATACATTTACACAATTACAATAGTTTATATATATTTCTGTTCTTTTCAGTAGGATACACTGTGGATACATCTTTAAGCTCAGTACTGTGCAAACCATTTTCATACACACGTCTGTACCAGCAGTTTGATATACACATAACATACAGTTCTAATTCATTTATAACACAAGCATACGACTCATATTGACATTCACAACTGACATATAATCATTTACAAAATTCCAGACAGAAGTGTGACAGAGGGAGATACTGCCAGCACAGCTATCTAAATCATGTTAATGTTCACAAATAACATACAATTATTTATAAAATTCCAGATAGCTGGGCTGGCAGTACTTCCTTTTGTGACACAAGCTATTCAACCTGTTGAGGAATAGTGGGTAAAGTCTCACAGTACTGTAAACAGACAGTGAACACAAGTCCACTCAATCATCTCGAAGCTATAGGTAATAATCTGGAAGGAGGCAGGAGAGAGGCAGTTTAAACTGGATGAAAATTAGACAATGTGGATCTAACATTACGGCACGTACATAACTTTTGTTTCCAATGTTGCCTATTTTCATTCACTGCAAACGAATGGGACAGAATCCCAAGCTGTGAAACTGGGTGGTATCAAGGACATTGCCGAGTATGGTGGAACCAAAGGAGGAACTTGATTGGAATTGAGTGTCCAGCTTATACAGGGACCCAAAGGTGAGTACCATGGCCCAAGTGGTCACAGCACAAATGTTATCAATGGATAATCCTCGGTGAAAAGCTGTAGAAGTGGAAACTGCCCTAGTTGAATGAGCTTTTGGTTTACTTGGCAAGCATACATTCTTATTATTAAAGACAAAAGAGCTACAACAGGACAGCCATCTGGAGAAAGTAACCTTAGTGACAGCCTTCTCTAACACTGGTTTAGAAAATGAAATGTACAACAGATAGAATATGAGCTGTCTGTGGACATCTGCCATATGCAACAAGTATTCTCCTTTGTTTGAATATCTGAGGAAAAATGCAGGGAAGTTTATGGACCGAGTTAGATTTACTTTGGATGCCACCTTAGGAATAAATGACCCATTAGTTCTAAGGGAACCTCTATCTCTGTGAAATACTAGAAATGGAGGCTTACATGAAAGAGTCTGTAACTCTGAGATTAGTCTTACTGTTGTCACTGCCACTAATGCTGGTGAGTTGGTCTTAGCAGAAAGGTACCTTTCAGGAAAACTTTGGGAATTTTCAATGAAGCTTCTGGAATGCATTTATGTCCAACATGAAAATTTGAAACTGCTGCTAAGTGAACACTGACGGTGGCAAAACTGGAACCTTTATCAAACAGATCAGATAAAAATTCTAGTATGAATGGAACAGGTGCTGAAAAAGGGTCCAGGCCTTTAGAGAAGGCCCAAATCAAAAATCTCTTCCATTTACTCTGGTAAATTTTTCTACTGGACAGTTTCTGAGAAGCCGAAAAAATATTAATTACTGCAGGGAAAAGCCTCACATCTCTGGCTATGCTTAAAATTGGAGGAACCATGGGGATAACTTCATGGATTTCTGGTCTAGAGGAGGCAATCTGGAAGGACAGATCAGCAGGTTTGGATAATGATCCAACATCTAAGTAGAGGTCATAGGTAGGAGAACCATGTCTATTGGGGCCAAAAGAGAGCAATGAGGATAATCCTGGCCTTTCACTGTCTTGTTTTCTGTATGAATTTGTTCATTAGGTGCAAAGGATGGATGGCATACAGGAGGCTGGGGGCCAAGTGTGGACCACAGTGTCACTTGATACGGTTATTGTGGAGGGATCAGGGCAAAATATCTAAAAACAAACGCAGCAGATAAGATGCAAAAAAATCACAGCAAGGTTGTCCCCAGCGACTGAATACTAAACTCATCACTGTAGGACTGAGGGACTACTTGTGAGGCATCAGGACCATTCTGCTCAATTTGTCTGCTAGTATATTGGACAACCTCAGGATGTATGTTGCTGTCAGGAAGCATTATGGAGACACTGTCTGCTGCCAAACTCTCAAGGCCTCTCAATATAGAGAATAAGAACATGTCCCCCCTTGCTTGTTGATGTAACATACCAACTGCATGTTTTAGGTTCTGAAACTGAAATACTAGGAGGATCACCCTCAACTCCAACAAACTGATGTGAGGCTTGACCTCTATTGACAACCATGTACCTTGGACCATTCTCCCTTCAAAGTGTCCCCCCACCCTAGAAATCAACGATTCCCTCTAGAAAAGATGACCCTTGGTTACAGTTGGGATCATTACTCACCAAGCAATGTGTTATTTGCAGACCTGGTTACAGTTGGGATCGTTACTCACCAAGCAATGTGTTATTTGCAGACCTGAGAAATTTGAATCTTTAATGTAAAAGGTAGATGGACTGAGACCAGTGTACTGCTAAAGTCCACTGCAGTACTCTAATATAATATCTGGCTAGGGGACCATTAGAATTGTGGATGCCATGAGGCCTGAAATATGCAGAACTAACCTCACTGGTGGTGATGTATTGCTTATAAGGCAAAGTGACAGAATTCTGGGCTGCGGAAGACTGATTATCTGCAAAGCAGACTGGTATCTAAGTGGCATCCTATATAGTCTATGCTCTGTTTTAGAGTCACTCAACATTTTGGTAGGCTTACAGTTATTCCTAAGTCCATTAACAACTGGAGAACCTGTTCCAGGTGTCGTAGTAGATGCTTGGAGGTAGCAGTTAGAAGACAGTTGTCAAGGTATGGGAAGACTTGGATCCCAGCAAGTGCAGGTGTGCTACTACCACTGTCAAGATTTTGGTGAACACCATGAGGGCTGTGTTGAGACCAAATGGCACTGCCCAGAATTGATAGACTGACTGACTGTCAGCCAGCAACAGAGAAATCTCCTCAAGTGCTTTTCTATTTTGACATGATAGTAGGCATCCTTGAGATCTATACAGCAAATCCAATCATCCTTCCTCAGGAGAGGTAAAATGGACTGAACTGTGACCAACTGGTCTGTTTCACAAATTGGTTTAGGTAATTAAGATCCAAAAACAGGTCCGAGGTCTCCCATTTTCTTTGATGGTAAAAATAATCTTGAATATACTCAAGAGTCTAAGTGGTCATGGGGGACCAGAAGAATGGCTCTTTTCAAGCAGCTGGAACATCAGGAGCTTTTTTCTTTTTAAGAAATGGAAAGAAAAAGGGAATTGAATAGCCTGTGGATATTATCTATAGCACCTATGAATCTGAAGTTATTCTGCATCAGGCTTGAGTATGCAAAGACAGATGGGGCTGATAAGTTTTTTCAGTAAAAAGACCACAAAAGCCCTAGTTATGCAATCTGCCTCTGCCACTAAGGTGATATTCAAAGTTGTGGTAGGAACTCTGCGATTAACTGAACCGCCACTTCTTTCCCAATCTCTAGTTCCTAGAGAAAGATCTTTGCAGGATTGAGAAGCAGACTCCCATGCACAGATAGAGTCTTACTACCCTGTTGACTACTGGTGAATGTGTCTTTAGCCTTAGGTCCAAATAAGATTGAAACATCATAACGGGCGTTGACAAAGGACTACTTAAAGCCTTCCCCAAAGACGCATCCATGTGTGCATACCTCTCAACCACTTAGCAAAAAAAGTCTGGACAAAGTCTAAAATGATGGGGTGGGGCAGATTTTAAATATTGCAGTTACAAACTTCGAAAGTTGATAGAATAATATGTTTTGCATTAGTATGAATTTTCTGAAGGATGTGGAGTCTTAAATGTGCATGTTGGTCATTATTTAAGGATTTCAATCCTCAGCTATTTGCCAGAAAGGTACAGATTTTAGGAGGAACACACCAAAGATACAAGGCAAAAATCTGGACATTATGCGAAAATCTGTACAGTTAAGAGGTATACATGTGTGCTGGTGCATGGTAATGCCGGTACCTGCTGCTCTAGCTGTGGCATCAGCTGCACTGGAGAGCAAGCACATGGCCATATTCCAGGAGAACTGCAGGGTAGAAAGCTGGAAGTCTACTGTTTTTTAAACCTCTATAGGCAATATCCCCAAGAGGGACTTGGTGAGCTCTTCAGACAAGTCTCTCTGGAATTTGGTTAAATGAGCCAAATAATTTGGTGATCTACAGGTGAAAGTTCCTGATGCACAAGCCTGCTCCCAAATCTGTCCATCACCCCAGAAGCTCTGTTAGGAGGATGGACAGAGAAACTCTCTAGCAATACTTCTTTTGTACTTGCAGCTGCTACCACCATATCATCTACTGGTGGACCCTTACTCCAGTGGTTCTTGTCCTTAAAACACAGGGAAACTGCAATCCACTTGTTTTGGGGATGGGCTCCTCATCAGGGTCCTTCCATGCCTGTTGAGCTATAAGGTTAATAAGGGGTCAACAGGATGGTACCATCCAGGACAATATTGGTCCAGAACCAAAGGCTTCCAAGAACACTTACTCATCAGGTGAAGGTCTTGAATTGATAAAACAGAGAGGGGGTTGGTCATCCCAAGAATATCGTCAAAGGTGACATCTTCAGAGAGGGAGCGAGGGGTACCCACCCCTTCCTCTAAGTCAGTATCTTCAGTGAATGACTCTGGGGAGAAGTCTAAGTGCTTCGATTTGCACATCCACTTTCTGTGAACACCTTCTGGAGGAGCAGCAGAAGGTTCAGAATCGGAAGGGGAAATGACAAAGTAGATTTCCTCGGAAGCCCTCTGGACTGACTGTCCCTGTCCAACAAGATAATGAGGAGACCCTGGCTGGGGTTTGGGTGGAGCCATACTGGTTGGAAGCATTTTTAGCTTTGGCGCTTGCCAAAACCCTTTCAAAGGCCTTGAAGGCCAAAGCTGCCACTGGCAATGAGGATATCCTCTGATCCAAGGAAGGAAGGGAACCCTCAACACCAACAACCCCCCCCCCCGGCCCAAAGTCGATCTCAGATCCAAGTTGTCTAGAGCTGCAGCCTCAAGAGACAGGGGAGGCTCCAAGAGTCTCAGTGTTGACTCAACACCCCTCCTCCCCAGAACTTGGTCCTGAAGCTGCAGCTCAGAGTTTCTTCTCTATCAGAGGGCATGAATGTTAAGATAAACAATCAGTTGGTATTAAAGTTATCAGTAGCTCTGGTGTCAACAAAGGTGCTCTGGTTCCAGTTGGCTCCAATAACAATGGACCCGAGGAACAGGTTAGTATTGATTCAATCCTCCATTACATCCTACCTTACAACTGTTTTGAAAAATTCTGTGAGAAAAGATCGAAATAAATTGGTTCAGTAGCAATGATTTACATCAGGTGTTAATACAACTAGGGATGAGCTTAGTTTGATGAACAAACTAGTTAAAAATCATGAAGCCAGACAAAAGGGGTGGTGTAGTATTAATGGATACCACTGATTATTCAACTACAATATATAATATCCTTAATAATGAGCTCTAATACAACAAGGTGTCCAAGGACGAGGTTAACATTTCTTACTCTAAACCTCATTTGATCCTAAAAGATTTGTTTGATCAAGGAGATGTTGAATACAAAAACATTTTTTTAAGATGACCATCCCTTGGTGGCCACATTTGGTATCCCAAAAATTCACAAGAGTGTTGATGAGCCCACCCCCAATCACCCAATAGTGGCTGCAGCTAGATCCAAAACTCATCCATTAGCTGTGTACAGAGACAGTAATCTAAAGCATTTTTTAAAGAATTATCGCTATATCTTAAAGGATTCATGGGATTTTTTAAGGAAAATCAAACAAACTTTTCAATGAAGAGTGGCTTATGGTCACAATTGATTTAGTGGACCTTTTTTTCCTACAGACTTCACAATATAGGAATTACTTGGTTTGAGAAGCATTTGGAAAAAGTGATACCCTGCATGACAGAGAAATAAACAACTTAACTGATCTTATGGACATGGTTCTCTACAACAAATTCTTCTATTTTGAGGGGGGAATATTGCAAACAGATAACAGGAGTAGCTATGGGAGCAGAGTCTGCATCACTGTATGCTAATATTGTGCTTCGGTACTCAGAATAGAATTCTGTATTTAACTCTGATTATATGCTTTGTATAAGCAGTTTATTCAAAATGCAGGCAGCTAACCTTTAAGGGTGTTATTGATACAATTGTATGAATTTTGTTTTATAGTAAAGTTTTTATTTACTATTATTTAAATGGCATAAGATAGACTTGTGCGAGTTTGTTATGTAATGTATTTTAAAATACTTAAAAAATCTTTTTTCTTCAATGTATTCATAATTTTAATAGGTAATTAATGAGCCTACTGGATTTAAGAACATCACATGACTGACTGTAACTGATGGTGTGTGGTTAATATTTACAGCATCCTCCAACTCTTTCCTCCCTATTTCTATCTTCTTTTCATATTCTTTATTCTTTTTTTTTTTCGTGTGTGTGTGTAGATACACACACACACACACACACACACATATACATACATACACACATACTGTATACACATTTCATCTATAGCCATCATTTTTTTCTTGTTTATGTTTTAACTGCCTTTTTTTCTTCATAACATTCAGTTTTCTCTCATATCTCAATTTGCTATCTAAAAATTGGGACACTTCTTTTTTCATTTTAAAATAATACGTTTTTGTCTACATAACAATAAATAAATCTGGGAAAGAATGGTTTTATATACTTTATTTCTAGTTCTTCAATACTTCCCGTTTCATTTTCTCTACTATTCTTTTACATTTTTTGCTTATGCTATATGTTTTCCTTCTTGTATTGCGATCTCTCTTTGTAATTTTTAACTTATTTTATATACAATCCACCACTTTGTCACACTGCCATAAAACTGCTTCATTGTCGTATGATCTTCCCAAAACTGCTGTCATTCCTTTTTAAATGCACTCCATTCCTACAAATCTTTCCTATAAGTCTTTTTAACACTTTTTCTTTTGTTATATTTTCATTCTCTCATGTTACTGCCCATACAGCTCTATGATCTGAAAACTTTGATTCTTTAATTCCATCTTTTCCTTCATGTCATCTGTAAACAAGATCTTATCAAGCTCTGTTTTAAGTAACACCCTCTTATGGGTACATTCTCATCCTTTACCTATTCTTAACGTACCATTATTTATACCTTTCTCTGTACAGCAGAGTCTGTATGTTCCTTTAAGAGCCATTCCAGTCAATGGGCATGTACATGTAAGCACTGAATACGTGCAAGCAAGAGTGCCATTTTGTAGTGAGCAGCCGAGATGCAAGCATGCATGTGTATAGTAGTCAAGTCAGTTAGTTTACAAGTTTAATGTTACCATTCTTCAACCCGATATGTTTGTGTGTAATAAAACTATTTAAATGAACACCCAGCCTCATCATGTTATTGAATATATACAAGATGAGCAACATGGTGTCAGAAAGGAATCTGCAAGACCATGAGGCAGGCAATTACAGTTGGAGGAATACACAGGAGTGGATCATCCCAGCTGAAATGACTCACAAACAGGTCAGAAAGACACATCCAGGTATTAAAACTCGCTTAAATGATTTTTTAACTCAACAAATATAAAATGAAGCATTAAAACTGTTCAGAACGACTTTGTTTGTTTGTGTCTTTCGGCTTTTTCCTGGTTAGGGGTCGCCACAGCGAAACTCCAGTCCGCTAATGATTGGCAGTAGATTTTTGACGTGCCGAGTTTGCCAGCCCTGACGCACAACCTTCAACACAGATACGCCCATTCACGCATGTCTCCACACAGAAGATGCTCTAGCTTGTGAGGCGACAACGCTACCGCAGCACCACCACCGACTTTCTAATTAAACGAAATGTTTGAAATTACGATATACTGATAAAAATACTCAAAATGCTTACAAAAGTGCTTGAAATAACTTCTGAATCACATAAAATGGATAAAAAAAGAGAACAACCTTATTTTTTCACTATGTGCATCTTTTTCATATTAACTAAAGCTATCCGACATATCAGAAGCGTGCAAAGGATTCACAAGTTTGTGCAGTATTACGGTACGGTTATTTCACAGAAAATGGTTGTTTCAAAGTGTTTATGTTACAGCTGAATATTTTTTTGAGTACCTGGTGTGTGTTTGTACATATTTACAAGGGCATTTTGTTGGCATGAAGGATTTTGCAGACATGGTCCACATATTCGATAATAATGTTGCTGAAAACTGGACAGTGAGCAAGACTAGGATATTTTCATACAGGCTGCTTTTTCAGACAAAGACATGTACAAAGGCATTTATTCTGCTTATTTTAGATGAATCAGAAGCCACTGAAAGGGAGAGTTCATTTATATATGCCATATAGTGATACCAGCTGAAACCCAGGAAAACCCCCGAGTGCTTAAAATGTAAATTTAGAGAAATGTGTAACCCCCAAACTAATATTACAATGGAAAAGCACATATTTTATACAAGAGATCAAAAGCCTGGTGAAACTTTAGGAGCATATATAACTGACTTGAGAAAAAAAAAGTAAAAACGTGCAGCTTTGGTGATTTAAGAGATGAGATAAAAGACATGCTTGTGTGTGGTATTAGAGACGATAGTGAGAAAGGCTTTTCTTTGAGATAGTAATTTAACTTTGAATAAAGCCATAGAGATTTGTCAAACATAGGAGCTCACAGAAAAGCACACAAATATGCTTACAAATGAGAAACGCATGCTTCCAGTACCTTCCAGTAATAAGTTGATAGTATGCAGCATGTGGTCAAAAGATACAAGCCTAAGGGTGTGGTTGCTTCAGTGAAACCCAGACCCTTTCTAGCAAATTCCTGGGCGGTTCCAGTAAAATCCAGAACATGCTCAGTGACGCAGAGGGGCGAGTCAGCAAAATCTGTGGCAAGCCTCATACTCAATTGTCATAACTAACTGTGGAGGTAGCCATGAGCCCAAAAGAGAAAAGTGCTCAGCTTTTGGTCAGCAGTGCCACACATGTGAAAAGTGGAATCATTTCAAAAGGGGCACATTATTTTATTAAAAGAGAGTATTCAAACAGGTAAATTGATCAACCAGAAAGCTGCAACTCTACTTTTTATGTTGATGGTGCGTCTGCGCTTGGTGAAACAGTCAATGCAGTAGATTTGTGGGCAAAGAATGAATATTTTGTACTGTTCTGATTAATGGGAGACATGTAGAGCTCACATTTGATACTGGTTCAAAGTGCAATGTTATGTCAGGAGAAATGTTTGCCAAAGTAAAAGTGCTGGTGATATAACTTGGTCCTGGTCAGAACAAACACCAAACAGCATTTGATGTCCTGAAACAGAGAATTGCCAGTCCACCCACTTTAAGATACTATGATGTTCACAAAACTGTCACGCTTTCTAGTGATAGCTTTGAAGTTTGGACTTGATGCAGTTATTCTTCAAGAGGGTAGACCAGTAGCCTATGCATCCTGAACCCTAACCCAAACTGAAATGCAGTATGCTCAAATAGAGAAAGAGCTCTTGGCAATTGTGTTTGCATGTTCGAAGTACCATGATTATATTTATGGTCAACCTTTTTAAATTGAGATTGACCACCAACCTTTGGTCACTATTTTGAAAAAGCCTACACACACAAATCCTGCAAGATTGCAAGGCATGAATGATGTTGAATTGCAAAAGTACAATGTTTCCCATAGAAGTGGAAAATGTGCACAGTGCATTTATATAGATGAATCAAGGTTCATCAAGCACCCTGAAACAGGGCGTCTATGGGAGATAAGGAATTCTGCTGATTGCAATACTAAGAATGTAGTGTATGTAGCTCACTGCACAACAGGTTTCCATTTCTATGTTGGCAAAACTAACCGTCACCTTAGGGAACGGATAAGGGATCACCTTTACTGCTCTAGAAAAGGGCACCTGTGTAGTGTTTTGGCTAAGCATACATTGGATAAGGGGGATGACCATATATTTTTATTTCAGGTTTTACACATTCAGAATGTCAGCAATAGGATGGGGGACAGTGTCAATACTACTGAAAATATGGAAGTAAAATGGATTTTGCGTTTAGGAGCACACAGAGGTTTGGGCTTGAATGATAATGTTCCATTGAAGCCAGTGCTAAAATCTAGAAGGTTAAAATAAATAATAATAATACTATCTTAAAAAGAGAAGACTACATAAACACATGCAGGGCTTTGGGTCAATATGACAGCATTTCCTGGGCTGTTTCTAACATAGATATCACTAAAGACAAGTATTTGTTGAGATGTATGTTTAAAGCACATGTATTTATTAGGTAGACAGCATGCGTATTTATTAGGCATAATATATGTATTCAATTACTGAGTGTGTACTGCTCATATTTTTATATAAATATATATATTTTTTATGCTTATACCCACACACACAAGCAGTTACTAAATGGGTAACATGAGTATATGCATTTATTCACTGACTTTTTATGTATTTTATTTATATTCATCCACATGTTCTTGTTTTCACATTTTGTGCATGTGTTTTTTAAACAGTGTTTTTCTGACTTCAGCAATTAACTAAGGGCAAAACGTAACCATAGTAATTAATTGATTGCCGAGTGCTGAATTAACGTTGAGTGGTAGGACTGGTTGTTCTAGTAATGAATTAAAGTATTTAAGTGCTGCTGCTGTTTGAATGAACTGTCTGATGAAGTAATGGTTACCATTGCGAAAGCGCTCACCATTTTGCATTAAAAAAGATTATTTTACTTTGTTGTGGTTCAGCTTCTTTATTCCAGCTACCTTCCCACTGGGCACCTGTGTTTCAACAGACTCTTATTCCAACTGATTAGAGATTAACCTACTTTCTAATCTGACGTCCAATATTGTCATTACTAAATTGAAGAGACTTTTTATGTTCATGGTAGTCTGCACAAAGTAATTTCTGACAATGGTGCACAGTTTACAAGCAAGAGTGGCCTTAGGTCAACTGGTGCCCTAGGCAAAAGGGCTACACGGTGCCCCCACACTTCACCTTGGTGCCCCCATCCTGGTCTGCCTACACCAAAGAAATACTGGAAAAACACCCCTGCTACAGTGGTGCCCTAGGCGGCTGCCTAGTTGGCCTATGCCTAAGGCCAGCTATGTTTACAAGTTAGCAGTTCAAGAGATTTGCTGAAACGTGGAACTTTGTTCATGTTACGAGTAGTCCTGAATACCCACAGTCAAATGACTTGGCAGAAAGCGCAGTTCAAAGTGCAAAACAGCTGTTGGAAAAATCTAAATGTGACAATACTGATGTTTTTCTAAATCTGCTTAATCTCAGAAACATACCTTGTGACAATCTTCTCGGTTTACCTGCCCAGAAGTTAATGTTGAGACAAACCAGAACCACATTGCCAATCAGTAAGAATCTGTTAGTTTCAAGTGCTAAAAACAACAAAGCAGTAAAAGCTCAACTCCTAAAGAAGCATTTGTCGCAAAAGTCTTACTATGATAAAACCAGCAAACCTCTGAATTTGTTAAAAGAAGGAGAGAGAGTGAAGATGCAGACAGCAAAAGGATTTGACCGAATGGGACTTGTGAAACATTTGTGTGAAGAACCGAGATCGTACATCATTCAGTCGCAAGGCATGGAATTCAGGAGGAATTGAAAACATTTACTACCAGTGTCTGAACCAGTGTTGCGACAATTTGCTTGTAACAAAGGCTCTAATTCTCAGAGTGATTTGTCCAATGTTCCTGTTCCAGAGAACATTTTTTGCCTGTTCCTGAAAGTATCCCCGAAAGCCCTCAAGTAGAACATTCCCCAGCGACTGTCCCTGTTGCTAAATCCAGTTCTAGTTATTAGATTATGAGGTCAGGTCATATCTCAAGACCTACTCTCAAATACACAGAAACCTGGAGATGATTGTTATTTCTGTATATTTGTATGCTCAAATGACGGTCATTGTTTATTTGCATGAGCAACTTCTCAAAGAGGGAGGATGCAAATGAGAGTGTGTATGTTCCTTTAAGAGCCATTCCAGTCAGTGGGCATGTGCATGTAAGTACTTAGCACGTACAAGCAAGAGTGCCATTTTGTAGTGAGCAGCCATGGTGTAAGTGTGCATGTGCATAGTAGTCAGTAAGTTAGTTTGTTTAAGTTTAATGTTACAGTACTCCATCCTGATGTGTTTGTGTGTAATAAACTTCTTAAAAGAACATCTGGCCTCATCGTCCTATTGAATACACACAAAATGAGCAACACTCTAATCAGATTTATATCTTGTGCTATTTTCCCTTTCTTCTTATAAATTTAGATTACTTTTTCAATAGTTGCACTGAAAATATATTGATTCTTGTAATATGCACAGTCATGTGGTTTGTGAGGAACATTAAAACACATTTGAAGTGTTAAGTAAACACAGTATGTGTGAAGAACTAAACACACTGCTGCAAAGTCATTTCCGATACGGTTCAGAAGAATGGTTGTCATATCCTGCATAACAATCCTTAACTGGCAGAAAAATAGCATATTGAAATAAAACCGAGTAGTATTCCTAGGAAAACAGATGTAGCACTCAGAAGTAAAGCTGGGCAGAAAATGAAAAGAATGGACAGTCTGTATCAAAGGCATTTTGTGTAGCTACTATAATGCCAGTTTTATAATCAATAGCATACTTGGACATTCATCCACACGTAATATCTGCCAGTAACCTGCAAGTTACAAGTCAAGCTAACAACAGTCAGTGAAAACAGACTGTTGTACTCTTTGCTACGTGAAGCATAGATTTTGGAGATAACTTCAAGGCATACAAATGTTATGATTTAGGCATAACATTATGACTTTCACTCTCAGCTTCAGCATTGCACCATAGGTTAATAAGTTGGTACTAGGCTATCGGCCCTAGGGCCTATACAAGCTTAGCCATAACAATTCCCTGGATATTTCTTCCCACAATATTTATTTCCCTGGACCCCTGTCTAGCAGGACGACTTGACGTGATCCCTGGGGTGAATTTCCTATCTCCCATCCAATCGTCAAAGTTCCTTTAGAAGAGGGCCAAGAAGGTGCTCTGCTTGACATGTATGGGCAGTCTATTCCAGAGTCTGGGGAGTCTCTGGGTCAGGAACTTATCCCTCCAGCATGTTTTGTTCATTGTGATGACAAGGTTTAGATCCCTGGAGTGTGTGGCTCTGAGGGATTGGGATTTCTTTAAATGGAGCATGTCCAACAGCTCAGGGTTTGACATGCCCCTGTATGTTAAGCAGAGATCACCTCTGAGTAGATGATATGCCAGAGTATTGCTGGAGTTTTTTTAGACTGTCAGCATAGGGCGTCTGTTTTAGGCCTGTGATTCTTTTAGTGAGATATTTCTGCGGCCTTTCCAGCTGTTGCAGATGTCTTGTGAGGTACATACCAAATGGGGCATTGTACTCTATAATGGGTCTAATGAGGGATGAGTACAGTGGGACAATGACCTCCTTTTTTCTGGATGAAAAGCCCTTAGTGATGAGGTGTACCACATAGAAGGATTTCCTGACTGTTATGGCGATGTGGTTATCGAAGGTGAGACCACTGTCCACCTATGTCCCCAAGTCTCTCATCACACTTTGTGTTTAGGTGTACTGCCACCTATGTGGTAATTCATGGGTACATGTTTTTTTCCCAAAGGGGATAACTATATATTTCTTGGAATTAAGCTTGAGCCCATGGCTCTGGCACCAAGCATCTGTTTCTGTAAGGCCTTTTGTAGAATATCCACATCATTTGGGGATTCAATAATGGCTCCCAGTTTGCAGTCATGTGCAAACTTTGTTAGCCAGAGTCCTTTAGTGTTGGCCTGTACTTCAGAGAAGTAGATGCCAAACAAGAGTGGTCCCAGGACTGAACCCTGAGGTACTCCACTTGTCACTTGTCTAGAGCTGGGGCTGGATTTGTAGTCATCTACTTTTACAGTCTGGGTTCTGTTAGTAAGTCAGTTGGCAACCCATCGAGTGACGCAGAAATTTATGCCCAGCTTAGTAAGTTTATCTATGATTCCAGAGTGGTGGATGGTGTTGAAGGCCTTGGCAAGGTCCAGATAGGCTGTGTGGACCGCCTTACCCTCGTCCACAGCTCTGGAGACTGATTCAAAGAAGTCAATCAGGTTCAGGAGACAAGCTCAGCCCTTCTTGAACCCAAACTCGGTGGGGTCCAGTGTTTGAAGGTGGATCCCCCCTTGTGGAGTGGGATAACTGTAACTGTGCGCCACTCAGTGGGCACGAAGCCTGAGGTGAGGTTATGATTAAACATGATACTTAGGTGAGGTGCCAGTTCATTTTATAGTTCATGTAGTACACAGCCCGGGATGCCGTCTGGTCCCATGGATGCTGTATTTTTAGCTTTGGAGAGTGCGGTTTCTACCTGTGTGGCCGTGATTACTGGAATTTGCCAATCTTTTGGTAGTGAGATGGGCCCTTTAGGGGGTGAAGTTTGCACTAAATCGATCTGCCAGTATATTGGCAATATCCTTGGGATCAGTATATTTAATGCCATTCTGTTGTAGCTCAGCAGATCTGAGCATTGCCATTTAGATTCTTGACATAACTATAGAATGCCTTGTGGTTGTCTTTGGAATCTTTGGCAATTTTATTTTCATAACTAGCTTTGGAGGACTTTATGAGGGATATCAGCTTCTTACTGAGGCTGGTAAGGGAGTTTTTTTGCATCCTGGGATTTTCCTCTTTTCTGCAACAGTTTCTTCCTTCTGTTGTATAATTTGTTTATGGCAGGAGACCACCAGATTTGCTTCCTTTTTTTGGAGGAGAGCGTCTTGGTTCTATCTGGGATGGCACAATTCATGCATGAGTGGATGTGCTTATACAGTGCCTTAGTGTAGGATTCAGATGGGTGTCATGAAGTTTGTCGCTTCTGACTTGAGTAGCATGAAGTTGGCTTTGGAGAAGTTTTTTTTTTTACAGAGGTTTCCGTACTGGGGGGGTGGGGTGGGATGTGGATGCCAAGGGTGATTTGCTTATGGTCAGATCTGACCAATGAGGGGATGACCACTGGTGTGGGGCATCTTTCTCCAATGTTGGTAATGATCAGGTCTACGATACTGGAGCCCCTGATGGGACAATGGATTAGTTGATCCAGGGCGTTGGAATTTATGAATTCCAAGAACCGTTGGGAAAAGGTGTTGGTACCCGAGTAGTTTTCCCAGTTAATGGCAGGGTAGTTAAAATCACCCAGTATTAGGGTGTTTGGATGTATGTTAATATTTTCCAGTATGTTTAAAAAGGTGTAGTGAGAATCTTGGAGCATGGTGGGGGATCTGTAGCAAGCTACAATTTGGATTGCAGGCTTACCTAGCGTTAATTGCACCTGGAGAATTTCAGATGCATTGTGTTGGGCAACTAACCTGGAGGTGTGAATATCCTTGGTGAATATGGACACTCCTCCACCTTTAGTGTTTCGGTCTTGGTTTGGTGGCCAAAAAGTGTGGTAAGAGTTGTACCTGGTATTGCAGGGGTGCTCTCTGGAGCCTTAAACCAGGTCTCAGTTACTGCACAGATATCGATGTTCTCCATTTTTAGGAGTGCCTCGAGAGAGTGCATTTTGAGATTTAGACTTCTAGCACTGAGTAGCATTACCTTCAGATTTTGCATGCTTGTATCTGTTACGGTGGTGGTTTTGTCCTTTGAACCTTGCCTAAAAAAGGCACTATAGAAGTGGCAAGAGCTTTAGCCAGTAACCTGAATCCCAGGTGCAAACCATCTCTGGCAAAGCATCGTGGTTTGTCGATCATGCCATCCCAGGCAGACAGATACTAGATCCTCTTTGAATGACACCAGAAGCTTAGCCAATTGTTGAAGTCAATCATTTTGTCCTTATACTTTAGTATCATTCTGCGCGAAGGCAGGATGCTACTCAGGGCTAGGGTCACACCTGCCTGGGCCACATGATCCGAGAGCTCTTCCATGTCTCTTTTCATGTAGTCCAGAGAGGTACGTCTCAAATCATTCACTCCAACATGGACAACGACAGAGTCATATTTCTACTTTTTGTGGAGTGACTTGAGTGCATGCATTATGTGGCGGATCCTGGCACCAGACAGGCAGCTGACTGTAATTTTCTTCATCAGTGTGCCTGACTATAAAGTCACCTATGACTAAAGTGTTGGATACGTTGTCTTGCCTTAGAGGCTGTTGTTGAGTAGCACACTGGTGTTGTGAGCTATGTATCACTTTGGTTGTGACTGGTGTTTGCGTTTCTGCTTCGGAGGTCCTTGTTGCTTGGGCAGGTTACTGTTAAGGGCTTCCGCATACGTGGGTTTAGTGTTGCTATGTGTGGGTGTTGATGGTGTGGGTTTAGAAGGGCTGTGTGTTTCCTGAGGTGTGGTGCAGGTGTTAACCTTATCCTCTTGACTGTCTAGCACAATCTTGGCTGGAGAGAGCTTTGCTTCCAGTTTGGCTATGTAAGTGCATCTCTCACAGGTTGTAGTGTTAGGAGGAGAGGGTTGTCTGTGTACACCAGACAGTTGCTGCATTGCCCCAGTATGCCCAGATTGACCAGGTGGACAGAAGAAATAACTGGAAGCTGACCCTTGGACATGCATTTTGTAAAGTACAAGAGCTGTTTTCACTTACCTTTGCAAGGTACTTTGCAATTATAGGCCGTTTAGTGCCTACGATTAACTTCTCCTTATTAACAAGGAGAGTTGAGTGCTTGTGTCATTTTAAGGCTTCCTAGTGCTTTCCAGCAGGTTCTAGAGCAAGTGCTAGTCACAGTGGCTCAGATTTTAGTGCTACTACTGAGAAACCACATACATTTAATATTTTTTTCTTCATAACATTAAAGAGATGCAGGACCTTAATAAATTAATAAATCATGCCTAGTCAAAGATATAGAGTTGTCTGAAATAATTCTAATCTGATAAGTCTGTGCTCCTTTCTTTGATCCACTGCTATGCTTTTTAATGTATGGAGATTACGAATTACGAACGGAGATGGACCTAACAACCGTAAATTTTACGGTAAGCATAATAATCCCCAGACAACGTCCATTAAGCATTTTAAACTGAGTAGAAGACTACCATTCTGCATAACACTCCCTGCACCATGCAACACCTACTATTCGTCACATTACAACTTTACTCCCAAAACATCTCACGTATCTTTACATTTTAAGTTTAACGTCATTGAGTTATGTCACGAGAAACGAACTGGGATCAAAGGCACTCAGACAGTGAATACAATACACTCAGACAATGAATACAACAACCAAACTATCTGTACTAATCGCTCCGCGTTTGCTTGTGTGCAACACTCAAATCACACCATCAAATTCGGAAATCAAGAAACAGAAAAATGCGCATGAAACAAATACGTACCTTGACATCTGGGAACATCGCCGCTTCAGTTAGGCTTAGAAAGCATACAAACACCATCAACAACCCCGCCGTTTCCTTCAGCAGTATTCTCGTGCCTCCTCCAAAATATGCTTGAGCCATAATACCTTGGATCCCCACAACGCTCCGGAATGCACGTAACCATCAAAAAACTAAAATGACTGTCTTAAATAAACATTGTATTTAGTGATCCAGCACCACATTCCTATACTCCTGCTGTATCTACCACTCTCATTTCCCACTGACAAGGCTACTTCCCGTTAGAGTTTGCTAAAGCATCAGTTGACACACGTCCAACCGATCATGTGATTTGTAATCCGTTTGCAATACTTAAAAACCTCCCTCTACCCTGTTTCTGGTCACGTGCCTTATCAGCTGCTCTGGGCACTACACACTGAAGAAAGGTGGCGGTAGTTCTCGCAGTGAATGTAGTTTGGTATATTGCAGATTAGAACGTGAGAAAACAGTCAAAAGAGATGGAGAAATCAATATACTACCACGGGTGTAGCTAGGCATACTCAGTGTACTCAACTACATTTTTTCTTAGCATATCTGTAAAATGTTATGGTCAAATATAACACAATGTTTGATATTTAAAAACACGTTACTATATATAGCTATATACAAAAATGCTTACTTAGTAGGGACGGCATGCCTCTGAACTGTACATATTTTGTCAGAACGTCCAGATTTTTGCCTCATATTTTTTGGTCTTTTCATAAGGTTGTGGTTTTCTGGCAAATTAATGCCACATCATTAAAGACTGAAGTTACAAATAATAGCCATTTGAGTTTCAGACTTCATACCCTTCAGAAAATGCATGCAAATGCAAAACCTGTTTCATCAACTTTCTAAGTTTGTAAGAGCAATATTTAAAAGTTGTCTCCATTTTGGGGCCTTTGTCCAACTTTTAATGGCTTTGTCCAGATTTCTTTCTCTAGGAGGTTGAGAGGTATGAGGGACTCACCTTTAAAATAGTCTTTTTTTGGCATAATTGTATCCTAGTGCCCCCCCCCCCTCCCCCCATGATGCACAGTAGCAAGGCCTGCCCAACACCCGGTGATGGGTATGTATATTACAGAATTGAAGTTATTATGAATAATCATCTGGTATTCGGTATGTTAGCTCAGGAAATAAATATTGAGCTAAATAAATTATTAAGTCAACATTGCTTTTTACATTCATTTCTTAAAAGTGAAGCTAAAAGAACAGCACTATAACTGGAACTTAAAGCTATCCAAGTACAGACTGTTCACTACAAAAGTAAATTGTGAATATTCATCGGGTATTAGGTATGTTACCTCAGGGGAAATAAATATTGAACTAAATAACAAAATATTGAAGTCAACATTGCTTTTAAACTCAGTTCTTAAAAATAATTCTAAAAAAGTCAATATTACACGTACTACTGCTGAAGCAACAGAACTATAACTGTTTACTTACAGCTGAAAGAAATGTACACCTCTAACTACTTTGTCTATTTAACAGTGAATATATATATATATATATATATATATATATATATATATATATATATATATATATCTATATGTGCATGGTCGCCACCCGCGGTAGAAGTGAAACTTTTGTAAGGAGGTGCGAAGGAAAGCAAATGGTACAGAACAGTATAAGCTCCTTTGCACTTCCTTACAGAAGTTTCACTTCTACCGCTCATGGCGACCAATTTTATTTCTGGATTTGTGTCTGGTTCTGGAAGTGAGAGGCCATGCTATATAATGGGTATGGGCATTGAGAATATTAATTAGCATCAAAATATGCTGCGCTACATACAAAAATACACCGAGAAAACTTATTAGGCTGTCTCTCCCACCTATCTTTCAGGGTAACAACATATTAAAGTTAAGCACCGTTAGCTAAAGTTACAATGCAAACAGGAGGCTATCAACCTATGATGTCACAAAAATAATAATATTAACCGTTACACTGAAGTCGAACACACAGTATATGTTATAAAACTAGTGTTAGGCATTACTGGGTATACTCCAGTGTGAAAAGGAGCACAGTCACCTTATGGATCATATTCACATATTACTTCACTGTTCGAGTTTTCAGTTTGCTAAAATAAAGCTATGGACTAGCCGAATTAATGCCAGTCATTGTCGTCGTCCCCCCCATTCATAACAAGTTGTACACTGGCAAAGGTGGTATGATAACAAATACTTCTCAGTCCTTTTGTTCACAACTTCTTCAGATACAACACAGTACCAAATAATCCTTTATTGCATATTTACAACACCATTTTCTTTTTTTCCAAACCAGCCAACGGTTCCTGGCAGTGGTTTTTGGTTGGTCTACAACTTGGGGCAACTTCACCTTAATCGCTGCATGTTGGGCAGCAAGCTAGAGTTGAAGGGTAGTTCAGAAGAAAAGTTTTTTTACACTCTGAGCTCTCTCACCATCTTATAAGAAGTTTCACTTCAAAAATGTATAACAGCACTATAACTGTAAACTGACACTACAGAAATACATATACAATTGTTGTCACTTACCTAAAGTCACATGAAAACTCCTTAACAAAATACGAGGAGAAATGAGGCACTGGACAATCATTCTTATGATGATCTCTGTTTAATATACTAAAAAACGGACAGGAATATGAGGTGCATATTTTCTAATACCTAACACAATCCTTCAGTAGGGTTAGGGTTAGGGTTTTTCCTTGTGTGGCAAGTGCTAAGACTAACCTGCATTTCAAAGGGCAGGATACATGCTTTTCAGCTATAAGGTGTGAAATGCTACTTTAGCCTGAAACATCCTGGGGAAAACAATGTGTTTTTTTAAAAGTGCACCTTCACTCCACCTTCTCTTAAAAAGATTCATTGCCCTAAGAGAAAAGGAAATGTCTTAGAACTTGCATTGAACACCTATACAATTTAATTCATTTAGCTCTGGAGCCTCTCAGTCTCAGGAGCAGTAACAAATCACGTGTACAGGGGCGATTTCCATATGTGTCAATCAACCAATATAACAGTAACAGTAAACTTTATTGTCATTTAGACTGCACATAAAAAATGCACAGTTGAATGAAATTTCATTTCTCCAAGCTCATATACACATAAACAAGCACATATACAACATAAACACAAATAAATGCACAAAAACACAACAACAGCATAGTCCAAGCCAACCGAAGGCACAGAAAGTTTTATCAATCATACACAGTTCATTCACGGTCACAGTGAGTACATCCGTCCACTCCCTCCACACTGCTACTAGCTTCATTTCAACATCCACAAAATCCAAAAGTCCCAGTCAGGCTCCTTCCAACCAACAGAACCTCAACTCCGGATTTAAACAGTCTGACATAGTTGGATCTTCCGCTACCTGCATCCATCACCACTGTCACCACCAGAAGGCCTGAACGGCCTCAACCAGTTTAGCGATCTCCCCATGATCTCCCACAATCTCTTCCATCCATGCTGCCATTGTCTCATCTCCAACACCAGCAACATCCTCAAGAACCAGTCCGGTCCCATCAACCAACAATATCCAATCCAATTCGCTCAGTAGACAAAAGCCAACTGCATCCAACCACCCAAATAGCTGCTACCAGCACAAATTTCCAAATGCAAACAATCCAATGATCCAACATACCATGGCTACAGACAAACCACACACCCGATGAAGTCAGAAAGGACTCCACAGACAGATGAAATTGCAACAAAATCCAAAATTTTAACAAAAAAAACATGTCGGGAGCCGGAGAGGCCGCTGCCATACAAGGTGCCGCCATCTTACTCATATTATTAGCCAATAACCTCAATGTATGCATGATGTCACTGTTAAATCTGCATGGCAGTCAATCATGCATCATTTGCATATGACATCATGGCCATTGGCATGTCAGCCACAAAGACCATGCCTACTTCTGCACAGTTTGACGGGGGGGGGGATACTACAATACTATTTTGCCCTTTTTTAATATGAATGCAAACAGTTTAAAATATTGTATCCCTTTTCAAAGTACATAGGGGAAATATTTTGAGAGCTGAGTACAGTTTTTAAAAAGATAGGGGCTGCAGTATGAGGCATGACTACAAAATATGTACTTCTTGCTACATCCCTGAATACTACTAATAGGTGTAATGCTCTTGAGCTTAGCAAAGGACATTGCATGCAAAATTTCCAGGATACGTTTACTGGAATATGGCTTTTGAATGTCCTTGACTTTTTTTATTTTTTCCTTTAAGTCTTTATGGATTCATTCAAGCCAATCCCACTGACCTGAATGAATCCATAAAGACTTAAAAGGAAAAAAAAAGAAAAAAGTCAGGGACATTCAGAAGCCATATAACTGAAACACTTGATATTCAAAGGGGTCATTTTCATATATCCCATGGGCCTCTATTACAGGAGGCTTAAGGTATTACAAACTGAAAACTCTAGCTCAGATAGGCTTTTCTTGTAGTTTTTGCTAACTGGTTTGTCTGTATGATCTTTTTACTCTTTGGTTAGGATGTAGTTACTGTTACGGTAATTCAGCAACTGTTCTTTTCCAAAAACCTGAGTGGCAATTAAGCCGCAAATACAGTGGTGCTACTGTTCTGTGTATTTTTCACTTGTTCCTAATTATCAGAGGTGCTTTTATTTTATATTTTTATATATAGATTTGTTAACTTGGTAGGTGGGTTGATCCAGCAACCTTTTTCAGCCATGACCACGGCCTGGGGCCATACCTCTCAAATGTCCAGATTTTTGCAGAATGTATACATTTTTGGTCCATTCCTCATAAAATGTTTGTTTTTTATGGAAAATCACTGATGATTGAAATCATAACTAAAGTCAGAAATTTGATTTTCTTGGCTGTAGATGATTGTCACTGTTGAAGTGGCACTCTGACCTCTTATGCAATAATGGGAAAAAGGGATGTGGGTGGATGGATGGATAGTCTTCAGAAAATTCATACTAATAAAACACCTGTTATTCTATCAACTTTCTATGTTTATACAAGCAATATTTAAAAAATTGTCCTAATTTTTTGGCCTTTGTACCTCATTATTTTTGGCTTTGTCCAAATTTCTTGTGCTAAGAGGTTGGGAGATATGCCTGGGGCACAGAAATAACAGATTTCACAAAGCAAAACGGTGCACTTTTTTCTACAAAAACTAGAATTTTGTAAACATTGACATAAATAAGGGACACACCTTGTTGAATATATTATATATTTCTTTTTTTTTCTTTTTCTATATTGTACATTTCAAAAGCAGGAGACCAGGATCCAATCCACACAAACAACATTTATTGAGCACTTTCATCTCTTGAATAGAAACTTCTTCAGAATAACACAGCATATTACCCAACAGCCTTATATATGCTATTCCAACAAATTAATCGTTATCATTAACTAATTAATAAAATAGTGCCCTGAAGGGACATAGAAACATTTAAAGAGCAACACACACACATATATATATATATATATATATATATATATATATATATATATTGCACTCACAGTAAAAAAGAAAAAATGCGATTAAAAACATATTGACAAATATATCCTATAATAAATTAAAAATAATCAAAGCAACAGATGTCAATATTTATGCATATGAAAGTATATATATATCTGTTGTTTATTAGCATCCTACCCTAATAGTAGGTATTGATGACCGTCATACTGAGCCTGAAAATAGAGCTGATGGATAATGCACTATTAAGACCTGGTGCTTCAGATGTATTTGTCCAAATTTGCCATCTAAGCTCAGCTATTTCTAGATAATTGTTGAGTGGCCCACCTCTTTCACCCATCCTAACCTGCTCAATAATAATGAATGAATCTGAACCAATGTCCTTCATTGGTTACTGTATGTCCTGCTAATGCATTTTTAACATCTTTTCTACTGATGCCATAGTAGTGTTGGTAAATTCTACTTCTAAATGCATTTTTATTATTAATAGTGCAGTATTCATCAGCTCTGTTCTCAGGCCCAAGGCACAATTTCTTATATGACAGTCATTGATACCTATTATTAGGGTAGGATGCTAATAAACAACAAATATACATATACTTTCATATGCCTAAATACTGACATCTGTTGCTTTGATTATTTTTAATTTATTATAGGGTATATTTAATTGTCAAGTATCTTTTATATGTTTTTAATAACATTTTTTCTTTTTTACTATGAGTACAATATATATATATATATATATATATATATATATATATATATATATATGTTGCTCTTTAAATGTTTCTATGTCCCTTCAGGACATTATTTTATTAATTAGTTACTGATGACACTAATTTGTTGGAATAGCATATATAAGGCTTTTGGGTAATATGCTGTGTTATTCTGAAGAAGTTTCCATTCAAGAGACGAAAGCGCTCAATAAACTTTGCTTGTGTGGATTGAATCCTAGTCTCCTGCTTTTTTGGATATTACAGTTTGTATGGAGCCTTCTTTTCATTATATTGTACATTTCTTAATTTAAACTTGGGTGGGGATTTAATAAAATCCATGTAGGAATAGTGTAAGTCCTACACGGAAGGTACCGTGGCTGTGTCTGCGGCTCCCCCTTGGCAGCGCGCCTTGCATATTAATGAAGGTGCACTATTGAGGGACAGCCATGTAACATGGTTAGAGATTCAGTATAGGGGGTGTGTTACAGTGTCTGGAGATGAGTAACACACCTCCTGCACTGTCAAAGAGCCGAACAGTCAGTGTATGGCACTCAAAATAAAATTTAAATAGTTTAATTTTTTGGTGTGTGTGTGTGTGTGTGTGTGTGTGTGTGTGTGTGTGTGTGTGCGTGTGCGTGTGTGTGTATGTTTGTGTAACATGACGCAGTGAGCAGCAATGGACATGTGCCAGACATCTAAAAATAGAAACTGGATGGATTCAATTATAAATGGAAAGGTCAAGTTTAAGCATAGCTGAGCAGGTTTGTGTGACGCTCTGCGGTGCTCAGTGTTGTTTAAACTAGTGGAGATATATATATATATATATATATATATATATATATATATATATATATATATATATGTATATATAAAAGTACAACAGCAATTCACAAGGCTATGTAGCCAAATGGTTAGCATGACAGCCTCATGTGCAGTTGGTGCAGGGTTTGAATACACAAACTGGTTGTTTTGTAAATAGACATTCTGAGAGTTATTTTAAATCCAGATGAAATAATTGTGTGATTACGCAGACAGATTATTAATATTATTGTGCAAATACACATTTATGAGATGTACTAGTAAATCCTGATTGAATTTTGTATGAATACACAGACAGGTTATTAAACATGTATGTTGCAAATACATGTAAGAGATGTATTTTAAATCCCCGATGGAATATTGTATGTATGCAGAGACATTTTATGAAGCATTTATTTTGCGATTACACAATTATGAAATGTATAATGAAATCCTGGAGTGATGCGACCAGCTAAGCTCCACTAAACATAGCTAAGCCTAGCTTAGCAAAGTGCCGCATTTTTAAAAGGGCCCAATAGTGGCAAAAGGTGGGGAAACAACCTTATTTAAGTGCAACAGGTGGGACTATAGCCAGAATCAGTTGCAGTTTGATCTTGGCAGAGACTATGGCAGGAGTTGGAGATGGTATGTGCTTCCGGGCACAGCGGTGGGACATTCTGGAGTCCAGGGTCATGGATGGACTCCTTGTAAAAGACCATGACATCCGGCTGCTGCAAGGCTAGTTCTAGGGGTTGGAATTCCAATCGGAGCCCTGGGACCAGCTGGCACATTACTTCACTAGTGCAACTGATATCTCCCGCACAGGTGAGCAGGTGCATCACCATTTTGATGACCTGAAGTGAAGGTGAAGGAAGTGGGATCTCTTGGCCACTTGGATCCAAGATGCCCAGGATGACAAAGCCCCACAAGTTTGTAAGTATTGTTAGCATTGCTGTACCAATAACTAATCTGCATGTGTGATAGACAGGTATGCATAATGGTGTGTGTGAAGGCTGCCAGCTAACCAGATATAATTTTATAGATAATTTTGTCATTTGTAAATATTAATGTAAGCTACAGGCTTGTTGTTTTAAATGGGAAAAATGCTGTTATATGTGGAACTGCAAAACTGTAACAACAGTGCACTCTGCTGACCAAGTAAAGCATGTTGTGACCCTTTGATGTAAACATGGCTCTGGCCAGTCTAGATGAAGGAATTCTTGCTATTGTTTTAAGGCCAGAGTTAATGGCCAGAATTTGCATGCATAAATGTCCTTAATGTCTTTGCTTCCTGACCTGGTGTGAGCTTACTAAAGAATGTAGCCTGTTAGCCAGGGAACCCCAGGAAAGTATGAAGAATGATGTAATGTGAACCAAGAATGTGATTTTAAAAACAGAGAGAATCAGAGAGCATTAAGCATTTTTGTCCTGACCATCCAACTCACCAGCACCGTCTTGCTCTATATGTAAGTTTATCTTAGATTTGTGTTTTCTCTTAGAAATAGCTAGAAACTAGAAAAATTAGGCTGTGTTTTTCTGTGATGTCAGAACTGTACTACTGAATTATTTTAAGTATTTCTCTGTGATCTCTGAACTCTTGAATAGCACTGTGTAAAAAGTATTGTCTTGTGTTTTGACTATTTGTTATTAAATATTTTTAAACCCTTTAAACTGTGGCTGCTTTTGTAGAGATAATTTAAGCTCTTTAGAGTACTTGCATGCTTTTGGTTAAATTGTACAAGGCCACCCCACTAGCTTTAGCCCTGGGCTATATTACCAATTGGATAATAATATTGCACAGTAATAACTGTATACCCTTTTAAGGGCCTTTGAGTAGCTGATAAATATTAGTGGGTGGTGGCAGCTAGTACTACCGTATAGTCTGGGAAAAGGGGGCACAGCTGGAGAACCTGTTCCAGCCTTCCCCAGGAATGTCTGTGTGGTTGTATAAACTCTTCTCAAAGTGTGTGTGTGTGTGTGTGTGTGTGTGTGTGTGTGTGTGTGTGTGTGTGTGTGTGTGTGTGTGTGTGTGTGTGTGGCAGCTACATGGGCAGGGACACAAAGCACTGGTTGGACAGAAAGGGTGCTGGAGGTTTTAGCTTGCCCACTAGGCTGAGATCTGGACCCTATAGCTGTGCCAGTGGGGAGTCTTATTAGAGACCTGGAAAGCAAGGGAGTGACCAGCTCCGGACTGAGTGTGGTCTCTGTGTGCTCTTAAGGGAAATTGCACTTTACTGTGTGTATTTGTTATCCTTTCCTCCTATATGAGACGCCCTTCACTGGTGTTAGTGGTGAGGATTGAGGCTCCTTGATTGCTTGGCCAGGGCACAGGCGTCAGATATTAATTGTTTAGCAGTGGTGGGATAGCCACACCATATACTAATTGGTTGGCAAATACTAACTGGCTTGTAGTTGAGTGGTTAGAGTGAATTCCTGTAGCTTGTGTGCAATGAGCTCTGAAGGTGTTTTGTACTCTAAATCAGCCATGAAGTGAATACTCAGAGTTCAGATCACAATTGTTTTATTTCGTTTGTTAGCTTAGTCAGGATGAGCAGGTAGCATGTCAGCAGAGGAGTGTGGAAAGCTGACAAGGAGTCAGCTGGTGGACATGTGCCAGGCTAGGGGACTGATGCATGGAAACCTGACTAAGGCAGACCTGATTGCAGCCTTGGTTACAGCTGCATCAGAAAACAGCAACCAGGAGGACAATCAGACTGGCAGTGGAGATATACAACCCTTGGAGAATGGACAGCTCAACCTTTCTGCAGAGGACTTAAAAATCCATCTGGAGCTAAAGAGACTTGAATTGGAGGCCAGGCGTGTGGAAATAGAAGCAACTGAGAGACTGAGGCATCTAGAGAGTGAGGACAATGAGAGACTGCGATGTTTGCAGGCTGAGGAGAATGAGAAACTGCCACACATGGAAGTTGAGGAAAAGGAGAGGCAGAGGCAGCATGAGAAGGGGATGCTGACTCTTCGCCAGAGTCATGGAGGTAATGGGGAAGGGAGTAACGTGACCCCAGAAGCACAACAGGTCAGTAAATTTCTTCCTCAGTTTAAAGAGGGGGATAATATTGATAGTTTCATTCATATGTTTGAGTGGGTATGCAAAGAGTATGAGGTTGACCAAAGGCTCTGGGTACGGTTCCTGACCCCCTTACTCCATGGTAAAGCTGTAACTGTTTTGTCAAAAATGTCTGACGCATGTATTGATTATACTGCTGTTAAAAATCATTTGTTAGAATTGTTTAAGCTAACACCTGAAACATATAGGAAAAAGTTTCATGAGCATAGACGCAAGGCATATGAAAGTGTGTGTGAGTATAGTTTCATAGGTTCATAGGTAGGTACTAGGCTATTGGCCCTAGGACCTATATAAGCCTAGCCAAAAAGGTACCCTGGCTTTCGCCACCCAATAAAATTATTTTCCTGTGCCCCTGTCGAGCCGAGCCACAGAAGTGATCCCCAGGGTGAATTTCCTATTTCCCATCCAATCATCAAGATTTTTCTTGAAGAGTGCTAATGAGGAGCTCTGTTTGACATAGATAGGTAGTCTGTTCTAGAGCATGGGGAGTCTCTGGGACAGGAATCTATCCCTCCAGTATGTTCTGATTATTGTGGTGACAAGGTTTAGGTCCCTACAGCGTGTAGCTCGGAGGGATTGGGATTTCTTTAAGTGGAGCATGTCCAACAGCTCTGGGTTTGACATAGCTTTGTATGTTAGGCAGAGATCACCTCTGAGTAGGCGATATGCGACTGAGTAAAGCTGGAGTTTTTTGAAACGGTCTGCATAGGGCATCTGTTTGAGGCCAGTAATCCTCTTTGTGAGGTATTTCTGTGGCCTTTCCAGTTGTTGTAGATGTCTTGTGAGGTACATACCAAAAGGGGCATTGTACTCTATAATTGGTCTAATGAGTGATGAGCAATGGGGAACAATGACCTCTTTTTTTTCTGGATGAGAAACCTTTTGTGATGAGGTGTGCCACGTAGAAGGATTTCCTGACCACTGTGGCAATGTGATTATCAAAGGCGAGACTACTGTCCACCTGTGTCCCAAGGTCTCTTATCACACTTTTGGTGTTAAGTAGACTACCACCTATGTGGTAGTTCATGGGTACAGAGTTTTTACCAAAGGGGATGACAATGCATTTTTTGGCACTGAGCTTCAGGCCAAGGCTTTGACACCAGGCATCTGTCTCAGTGAGGCCCTTTTGTAGGATGTCCACATCGTTAGGAGTTTCGATTATGGCTCCTAGTTTGCAGTCATCTGCAAACTTCATTAGCCAAAGACCTTCTGTGTTAGCCTGTACTTCAGAGAAGTAGATATCAAACAGGAGAGGACCCAGGACTGAATCCTGTGGTATTCCACTTGTTGCTGGTCTGAAGTCAGATTTTGAGTCTGCTGCTTTCACAGTGTGGGTTCTGTCCATGAGCCAGTTGGCAACCCATCTTGTGACATAGGGATTTATACCTAGTATAGTGAGTTTATCTATAATTCCAGAGTGAGAGATGGTGTCGAAAGCCTTGGCGAGATCTCAATAGGCTGTGTGAACTACCTTACCCTTGTCTATGGCTTTGGTGACTGCTTCAAAGAAGTCTATCAGGTTTAGGAGACATGATCTGCCTTTTACAAACCCGAACTGGGTGGGGTCCAGAGTTTGGAGTTTGCCAATGTCTTTGTTTATGAGTTCCATGATGATACGTTCCATGGCCTTGCAGACCAGGCTTGTCAGGCTAATGGGGTGGTAGCTCCCGCGGGCTGTCGTGGCTCCCTCTTTATGAAGTGGAATAACCATTGTGGTGTGCCATTCAGTGGGTACAAAGCCTGAGATGAGCCTATGATTGAACATAGTACTTTGGTGGGGTGCCAGTTCGTTCTGTAGTTCGTGTAGAATGCAGTCTGGGTTATTGTCAGGTCCCATGGATGTTGTGTTCTTGGCTATGGACAGTGTGTTTTTTACCTGTGCAGCCGTGATTGCAGGAAGTTTGCATTCTTCCGGTATAGAGATGGGCCCTCTAGGGGGTGGGGGGGGGTAAAGTTAGCACTGAACCTATCTGCCAGGATGCTGGCAATATCAGTTGGTTCTGTATATTTAGTGCCATTGTGCTGTAACTCAGAGCAGATCTGAGTGTTGTCACTGAGATTCTTGACATAGCTATATAATGCTTTGTGGTTGTCTTTAGAGTCAGTGGCAATTTTGTTTTCGTAACTAGCTTTAGCTTCTTACTGAGGCTAACCAGGGAGTTCCTCCAGTCATGGGATTTTATTCTTTTTTGCAACAGTTTCTTTCTTCTGTTGTAGAGTTTGTTTATGATAGAGGACCAGCAGATTGGCTTCCTTTTTTTGGAGGATAGCATCTTGGTTCTGTTAGGGATAGCACGATCCATGCACTCGTGTAAGTGCTTATAAAGTGCATTTGTGTAGGATTCAGCAGTCGTACCTCTACTGTCCATCTGCATGGGTGTCATGAAGTTTGCCACTTCTGTCTTAAGAAGTGTGAAGTTGGCTTTGGAGAAGTTTTTTACGGTGGATTCCCTAATGGAGGGTGGAGGCAGGACGTGGATGTCTAGGGTGATTAGCTTGTGGTCGGATGTGACCAACGAGGAATTGACCTCTAGTGTGGAACACCGGTCACCCATGTTGGTAATGACCAGGTCTAGGATATTGCTGCCCCTGGTGGGGGTGTGAATAAGTTGATCCAAGGTGTTGAAATTTATGAATTCCAGAAAACGTTGAGCAAAAGATTTGGTACATGAGTAGTTTTCCCAGTTAATGGTGGAGTAGTTGAAATCGCCCATTATTAGGGTATTGGGTTGTACCCTAATATTTTCCAGTGTATCAAGAAATGAGGAGTGGGAATCCTGGGGCATAGTGGGGGATCTGTAGCAAGCTACAATTTGGATTGCGGTCTTGCCCAGAGTTAGTTGCACATGGATAATCTCGGATGCATTATGCTATGTAACTAGCCTGGAGGTGTGGATATCCTTAATGAATATGGGCACGCCTCCATCTTTAGTGCTTTGGTCCGGGTTAGGTGGCCGAAAGGTGTGGTATGAATTATAGCCTGGTAATGCAGGGGTGCTCTCTGAAGCTTTGAGCCAGGTCTCTGTCACTGCACAGATGTCGATGTTTTCCATTTTAAGGAGTGCACTTATTTCCATAGGTGGGTGAGCAGATGTCAGGTCACCACTTTTGAAGGGCTGGCAGAGCTTTTGGTAAGGGAACAAGCCCTTAGCACTTTGCCTGAGGACGTGAGGATCTGGTTAGCTGATAGACAATGTGCTACTTCAGATGAGTTGGGGAAGAAGGGAGACCTATACCTGGCAAGCAGGACAGCCCTGCACAGGAAAGGGACCCCAAGTACTGCTCATGGATCTAAAGGAACCCACGGTGGTCAGCATGGACTGCCCCAACAGAATCTGCCAGTAGCAGGGGAAGCCACTAGTCCAGGTACACATCCAGGAGCTAGAGTTAAATGTTTTGAATGCAACCAGTGGGGCCATGTGGCATACAGGTGTCCATGGAGGCAAGGTGGGGAACAAAAGGTGAGGGAGCCAGTAAGTGAGAAAGACAAAATGCCAATAGTAGGTTGTCATGGGACAACAAGGGTACCAAACTACCCCCAGAGGTTATATCCTATTGTAGTGAATGGCAAAGAGGCCATTGCCAAGAGAGACACAGCCTCTGATATAACCATTGTAAAGCCTGCAATGGTTACAGAGGAGCACTACTTGCCTGGGCAGTCTACTCCAGTCAGGGCTTTAGGAGGGATCCCATTCCAAATACCTTTGGCTAGGGTTCACCTTGACTAGGAGGGTGGAAAAGGAAGCCAGCAAGTTGGTGTGTTTGAGGATATACCTGCAGATGTCCTGACAGGGAATGATTTTGATAGTGCAGTACCCTGTGCTTGTGCAGTTACATGCAGTCAGGCTTGGAGACAAGCAGGTAAGTCTGGTACCTGGGGGAGACCCAGACAGACTGCATACTTGCAGTCAGGACTGGTGAGATGGTTACTTCAGGTAGGGAGCTACCCTGTAGTAGTGAGATTGAAGGTGAGCCACAGCTGTGTGGGGGTACTGATGGTTCCTTGCACAGAGTGACTGCAAAAGTAAAGGTGAGTAGGAGTACCCAGGCTGACAGTGAGGCACCACTGTCAGAGGATGCCAGACTTCCTGTGGAAGGGGAGCTGGGAAGGATTATGAGGAGAGAGCTGAGACAGGCTCAGCTCTCAGACCCTACATTGCAAGGCTTGAGGCAGGTAGCTAGGGAGGCACCTGATTCTCAAGGAAAGGGGGAATCTGTATGCTGGGGCAAAGTGTTACTGTACAGAGAGTGGACCCCTGAGGGAGGGCTAGAAGGTGAGAGAGTATAGCAGTTGGTGGTGTCTAGAGCCTACTGTCTGGTGCTTCTAGCCCTAACCCATGATATTCCCTTTGCAAGTCATATGGGCATAAAACGTACAGAGAGGCGTATTATGCAGAACTTCTATTGGCCTGGAATTTCCAGAGATATAACAAGGTACTGCAGGACCTGTGAGCAGTGCCAAAAGGTAGGCAAGGCAGGATACAAGGTGAGAGCTTCATTCGATGCCTTTGCCTGCGACTGAGGAGTCATTTCAGAGGGTAGCTATGGATATTGTTGGTCCTCTGAGCATCCCAAGTTCCACAGGGAAAAAGTATATCCTAGTGGTAGTGGATTATGCTACACGATATCCTGGCTTTGTCCTCCATTGAGGCAGAGAAGGTGGCAAATGCTTTGTCAGAGATTTTCAGCAGGGTAGGTTTCCCAAAAGAAATACTGACTGACAGGTGCCAATTTCATGTAAGACCTGGTGGCTTGTCTATGGAAGTCCTGTGGGGTGAAGCACATAAATACCACCCCCTACCATCCCCAGACTAATGGTCTTGTTGAGAGGTTAAACTCTATAATCAAGTCCATGCTACTGGCATTTGCAGATCAGTTTAAGAAGGAGTGGGACAAATATTTGCCTCATCTGTTGTTTGCTTACAGAGAGGTTCCCCAGGAATCCACAGGTTTTTCACCCTTTGAGTTGCTGTATGGGCATAGGTGAGGAGACCTCTAGATTTAATTTAAGTGGGAAGGTGAGTGTGAGTCTCACAAGGAGTCTGTTGTGGCATATGTCCTAAACCTTAGGACAAGGCTCAGGGAACTCATTTGCTTGGCCCAGGAGAACTTGGCAGAAGCCCAACAACAGAAAAATGTGTGGTATGACAGGAATGCCTGAGCTAGAGAGTATGCTGTAGTGTAGCAGGTAATGGTTCTCATTCATGTCAGACACAACAAGCTGCAAGCAGCTTTGGAGGGACCTTACAAGGTGGTAAGAAAGGTAAGTGATGTTAATTATATGGTGGAACTGCTAGGTAGAAGGCAGGGGCACAAATTGTACCATGTTAACATGATGAAACCTTACCATGATAGGGAGGCCCTTGTGCTGAGCATTTGCAGTGGATTGCAGGAAGAGTCTGAGGGAGATCTGGGGACTGATCTCCTCAGTGAGGCTCAGGCTGACACCTCAGTGGAAGGGGTAGCAATGTCCCAGCAGCTATCTCCTACCCAGGTTCATGAAACCCTAGCAGTGTTGCAGGACTTTGGGGACATGTTCACTGGGAAACCAGGGTGTACCCACCTGGGGCAGCATCAGGTGGATACAGGACCCCAAAGGCCTATTAGGCACACCCCTTATAGAGTGCCTGAGAGAGTCAAACAGACTCTGAGGGAGGAGGTACAGGAGATGTTGATACTAGGGGTGATTCAAGAATCCAACAATCCCTGGGCCTCCCCAGTGGTGCTGGTGCCAAAGAAGGATGGCAGCACCAGGTTCTGTGTGGACTACAGAAAATTAAGGGTCTATATTAAATCACTGAATGCTTAAAAAAGCGAACAGTGATTAATCGACCCAATGTAAGAAAAGCTTACAATGTCGAAGTGCCAGATCAGCGATTTTTTTCTAATGGAAAAAAATCGCTGTTCCAACAAAAAAATAAAAAAAATAAAAATCAGTTTCAAACATTACATGAAGTGGGGGGCTTTGCGCTCCACACCCCCTGATGTGGGGGGCTGCACCCCCACACCCCCCTACTTAAATATACCAACTCTGAGACAGCACTACAGTGCAGAAAATGAGAAAGAATTCACTTAACAGCCGCTTCAATATTTTGCGTTTTCAGCCTTTTAAGTTAGACCAAGACGCATTCAAAAGAATGCATCTTCGGTCTTGTAATATAGACTCAAAATTAAATAGTCACACAAAGTCAGATGCTTACCCCATGTAGAGGACAGATGAGGCCCTAGAGCAGGCTAGGTGGGGCTAAGTATCTTACAACCACTGATTTTACCAAGGGTTACTGGCAGGTGCCCTTGACTCCAAGTGCAAGAGAGAAGTCAGCCTTTGTGACTCCTTTTAGCTTGTATGAGTTCACCAAGATGCACTTTGGGATGAAGAATGCCCCAGCAACTTTCCAGAGGCTGGTAGATCATATCCTGGCAGGGGCAGGAGGGTTTGCCCTTGCTTACCTAGATGATATTGCCATCTACAGCCATTCCTGGCCAGATCACTTTCAGCATGTCAGGGAGGTGCTGGGCAGACTACAGAGGGCAGGGTTGACCATTAAGCCAAGCAAATGTCAGGTGGGTATGGCAGAGGTCTCCTACCTAGGACATAGAGTGGGGAGAGGTTAGATAAGGTCAGAACCTGCCAAAGTGGAAGCCATTCAGGCATGGCCTGCACCTGTTACTAAAAAGCAGGTGAGGGGATTTTTAGGGAGAGCAGGGTACTACAGATAGTTCGTCCCCAGTTATAGTACCATAGCTGGTCCCCTCACAGACCTGACAAGGAAGAACAGAGCCAGCCAGCAAAAGGCCAAGTTGCTAAGATGGAGCCTAGGATTGTAAGCATATGATATGTCAGTGCAGCACCGCAGTGGGATTAGCAATGCCAATGCAGATGGGCTCTCAAGACAGGGAATGGGGTAAGGTATATTCAGATAGACCTAACCCTCTCAAGCAGCGTTTCTCAAGGGTCACTTGAAAAACTAGCTTGAGTTCTCCAGAGCGGTAGAAATGTGAAGGCTGCCAGCCTAGCCAGATATAATTTTATAGATAATTCTGTCATTTGTAAATATTAATGTAAGCCACAGGCTTGTTTTCTTAAATGGGAAAAATGCTGTTATATGTGGAACTGCAAAAATGTAACAACAGTGCACTCTGCTGACCAAGTAAAGCATGTTGTGACCCTTTGATGTAAACACGGCTCCAGACATTCTAGATGAAGGAATTCTTGCTATTGTTTTAAGGCCAGAGTTAATGGCCAGAATTTGCATGCATAAATGTCCTTTATGGCTTTGCTTCCTGACCTGGTGTGAGCTTACTAAAGAATGTAGCCTGGGAACACCAGGAAAGTGTGAAGAATGATGTAATGTGAACCAGGAATGTGATTTTAAAAGCAGAGAGAATCAGAGAGCATTAAGCATTTTTGTCTTGACCATCCAACTCACCAGCACTGTCTTCCTGTTTATGTAAGTTTATCTTAGATTTGTGTTTTCTCTTAGAAATAGCTAGAAACTAGAAATATTAGACTAAGTGTTTTTCTGTGATGTCAGTACTGTACTACTGAATTATTTTAAATATTTCTCTGTGATCTCTGAACTCTTAACTAGCACTGTGTAGTAAAAAGTATTGTCTTGTGTTTTGACTATTTGTTATTAAATATTTTAAAACCCTTTCAACTGTGGCTGTTTTTGTAGAGATAATTTAAGCTCTTTAGAGTACTTGCATGCCTTTGGTTAAATTGTACAAAACCACCCCAATAGCTTTAGCCCTGGGCTATACTACCAGCTGAATAATAATATTGCACAGTAATAATTGGATACCCTTTTAAGGGTCTTTGAGTAGCTGATAAATATTAGTGGGTGGTGACAGCTGGTACTACCATATAGTCTGGCAAAAAGGGGGCACAGCTGGAGAACCTGTGCCAGTCTTCCCCAGGAGTGTCTGTGTGGTTGTATAAACTCTTCTCAAAGTCTGTGTGTGTGTGTGTGTGTGTGTGTGTGTGTGTGTGTGTGTGTGTGTGTGTGTGTGTGTGTGTGTGTGTGTCAGCTACTTGGGCAGGGACATGAAGCACTGGTTGGACAGGGTGCTGGAGGTTTTAGCTTGCCCACTAGGCTGAGATCCGGACCCTATAGCTGTGCCAGTGGGGAAACTTATTGAGGACCTGGACAGCAAGGGAACGACCAGCCTCGGACTGAGTGTGATCTCTTTGTGCTCTTAAGGGAAATTGCACTTTACTGTGTGTTTTTGTTATCCTTTCCTCCTATATGACATGCCCCTCACTGGTGTTAGTGGTGAGGATTGAGACTTCCTGATTGCCATGTCAGGTCATGGGCATCACAGTGTGTTTCTCTCCCCACAGCTGCAGAGAAGTGAGCTCACAACCTGGAGGCCCATGCAGGGTGTCTGGCCAGGTTACGTCTGGGAGTGTGGTGAGTACAGATGTATCTTGCAATCTATAGTCATATAAACAAGAAAGGGTACACTAGTAACTGCCGGTATGTTTTGAGTGTACGGCAATGAATGTGGTCATAGACCTGGACTGATATAACTGAGTAACAGGTGCAGTTCAATAAAGATGAAAGCATGATACCTGATAATGTTAAGGAAAAAAAGTTTCTACTGCATTAATAATGTTAAGGAAATAAAGTTCAACTGCATGAATAATGTTAAGGAAATAAAGTTCAACTGCATTCATAATGTTAAGGAAATAAAGTTTAGACTGCATTAATTGTGGAATTACAGTTGTATTGCAACACCTGCATTATATGAAGTGTTCATCAATAAAGACTGTTACATGTATACCAATCACTGCAAGATGTCAGACCCTAATAAAGCTGTGTTGTGCAATATGTGTGTATTTTGGGCTGTTGGTCATGAAATCGAGTAGTACAACAGCTGTGAAGTAAAAATGGGAATAATACCACAAAGTGACTGAAAGTTATCTAATAAAGAAGTGTTTTGCTAAGCTGTAGATGTGGAGCTGTACTACAAGATATAATGCATTATGATATTTGTTCTGCACTAAGATCTGAACCTAGAATAGGAATGGCCAAGGTATATAGCGTGTATCTCAGGATTGTCTTGTGTTAACCATTGCATTTCAGCTATATTCATTCCTGATCATAGTTACGCTGCTGCTGTACCAGAGCGTTAACAGCATTCCTCAGCAAGGTGAAAAGACATCAGTATATAAAAAGTCAACAAGTACAATACTAATACAGGTTAATAAAACAAATAAAACTGTTTAATCTTGGTACAGCTGTATGCCTGGTGTGTCTGTGAAGGATGGCATGATAAGCATAACATCTCTGTACTGTGCATGATACATGTCTCTAAAGTGTCACTCTGTCACTGTGATCACTGTTGCCAAATCTCTTGGACACAAATTTAACATACAGCTGATTTATGCCATACTACATCAGTCCACAGTACACTTTGGTACTCATATATGTTCCCCTGACATGTAATAGTCCCCCTGTAGTGGTTTACCTGTAGGTGTTACAGCTTGGCTCACACTATCCCATGTGGATAGCTTGAGAGGTATGTAGGTGCTACAGAAGCTATAGGGCACTTTTATACATAAAGTAAGGGCATACCTGTAAAGTATATCAGAGTACTGTTGCAAACAATATAGCCTATACTGGTAGTAATGGAATGTCTTTCTCTCTCCCCCCACCCCTTATCTGCATCATAATTTATTATTGTTATACATTGGATATGGCTTACTTTTAACATATGTTGTTCTCAAAACATTATGTTGGGCTTTGTGTTTTATTATTGTTAAATATTACAATGGTTGCATACTAACATACCTTGTTGAATTACCTATATTGTTGGCTTTTGCTGTAACTGTTACAGGCATGCTGTTACAATACTGACTGTTATACCACTTATTGCTGTGTTCCATATGCTATGCAATGTTATGTTGCTGGGTTAATTGTTATAACCTGGCATGCTGTTATAACTAGCATTTAAATGTCCTGTTCATTATTAACCTATACATTTTGACAAAACCTCCACACCATAGCTCGACTGGATAGGCCGTTTCCTGCGGATCCACATACCCTACCTCAACCAGCCATGATATCAGGTCCCAGCACGTCTGGGTCCCAACCTGGAGCTGACCCCTCCACTGGTCCTGCACCACCTATGGGTGGAACCGCCTCAGGGAATGGGGCCCATCCCCCCTGGGAGCAGGCGCATAGAAGAAGTAGTCACCCAGTGACAGCTACCAGGGATAGTGCGCAGGATCATGCAGCATGGGTTTGATGACTGCTTATGCCAGATTGAGGGCAGACTGGCCAACCTGGAGAGGCAGGCTGGCCCCAGCACAGCCACCTTCAGGGCAGTGAAGGAGCAGTGGTGATTGCTCATGGGTGGAGAGGTAAGTCTCACTGCTGTTTTCTGTGGGCACATGGATCTACAATTCCACAACACCCTCCCCGTACAAGGTGTTTACCCCCCTCATTTGTCATATGCTGTCACTTTATGCTGTCCTGTCTGTCTCGTCTTATTGCAAATGCTACCTCTCCTACCCAACATACCTCCCCACACATACCTATATCCCTTCCCCAACATTCCACTCTTTCCCTAAAAAAATGGGGCATCTGTCCCACAAAAAAGTATCTCCACATACATAGCTCTCCATTTTTCCATCATGTACACCACCCACAATCAATTATTACAGCAATTAATCAACACAGTTATGTTACCCATACCCCTCTCTCTGGGATGTGAGGCTCCAAACTCCAAATTTTCTACAGCCTGCACAGCTGTTGCTGTACAAGAAATGGAGAGCTATGGTCATTTCCTACACCTGTCCTGCACATCCCTAACTGCCTTTCACATTGTTACCCCCCTGCTTGCCCCCATTTCACCACTTTCTTATCACCCATTTTGTTCTTTTCTTTTTTTGGAAATAGTGCAGGTTTAAGCAGAGTTAAGCACTGTGCAGCACCGTGGCGCATTGCACAAACCCACCCAAACCCACTTAAAGCTGCTTAAAACTGCTTTAATCACCTTCTCTTATGCACATCAGCAAAATGATCACCCCTGCCAAGTCTTGAACCCAGGACCCTGCCATCTAGGGCATAGTGCATTAGCCCTCTAGGCTACTCTGAAGAATAACAGCTGTTTCCATAAACATATCCTGAGTATCAGTGATGCACATCAGCAAAACATTCACCTCTGCCAAGTCTCAAACCCAGGACCCTGTTAACTACAGCATAGTGCATTATCCCACTAGGCCACTCAACTCTGAAGTATAACAGATGTTTACATAAACATATCTTGAGTGCCAATGACACACTGCTTGCACATATAATGGGAAAAATGAAAGCGTACTTGGGACTGTGATGCAGACACCAAACCAGTATACAGTCAAATAAATGTTAATGGATTTATGTGAGACCTAGGATATCAGGGAGAGCTGACAACTGTACAGAATATCCACAGTTGTGCCACCTACGTTTGGCATGGTTGTCACAAAATCTATTCTGTGTGTTGAAGTACTGGTAAGTCAGTACAGATTGAGATTAGAAAATCATGACAGACAGTTCAGTGTCACACATCTTAAATCCGAATACACGTGTTCATGCCAATCCTGTGTAACAGATTGTATGCATGCACATATGTCTTGCAAATATGCCTGTATTGACTCAGTAGCTCAATCTGTTACATTCCTAGCATGCTTTGCATTTTGCCACCCACAGTCCTGACTTCCATTCCAGTCTGTTGCACGTCAAGTACATGCTTGTCAATGCAACAAATAACTGACTGAGCCATGCAATTTTAAGCAGAACAAGTTGCTGCTACTGCAGTCATTCCTAGCATGCTGTACATTTTGCCACCCGCAGTCCTGGCTTCCATTCCAGTCTGTTGCATATCAAGTACATGCTTGTCAAAATGACAAATGAATGACTGAGCCCTGCAATTTTAAACAGAACTGGTTACTGCTACTGCATTCACTGCCACCTATATTAGCACATCAAAGGGCTGTAGGTTGGGACACACTTCACAAATATGTATAGGTGTTCTAAATGTCACCTACCACTCTCTGGATGGCACTATTACATAACATATGTACCTGGGGCACATACCACACCTGGACTGTTATGGGTGCCCTCACCCTGGCTATGCTGTTACAACAGAGCTGACACTGCTCCCTCACTGACATATACAGCTTGCTGTTCCCCAATGTGTTCACAATCCCCAGTATGACTCCTGGGCAAAATGCAGTAGCTGTATCCTGCAACATGAGCATCAGTATGTTCAACTACCTGCTACAGACCTACCATACCTCCCAACTACCTAGAACAGGGGATCCACACAACACCCATACATAAATGGTTGGGGGGAGGTCAAGTGACAGGGACATGTGTCACAGTCTTTCCCTGCAAACATACACAGTTGATAGACCAGCAGCTACTGCAGCAGCAGCATGCATATTCTGTTGTAAATGATGTATGACACTCACATCTGTCTGTCCCCGTACTGACCTCAACCCACATTGTTAAACAGTAAACTGCCATATAATCAGAAAGTCCTTTCACAATGGCCAAACATAGCATGCCAAACTGTGGGCATACCACATAAATACAGACAGTGGACAGTATTTTTACTACCCTCTGTGATGCTGTAGTCCCCACACATTGATAATGTACATCTCACAGAAAAAGGGCCAAAGACATGAAGGCCTTGAATATAGCACAGTGGTGCCATGCCATTGGCTAATGAAAATGTAACCCAGCTGTTCTGGGTGCAATTAGCAAGTGTGAGGCACAGATTGGTGCATAGGTAATCACCTGTTCATGAGCATTACCTACAAAAGCCAAGCTGCTGCCTATGGTAAACAGGTCTGTGACTTCCTTTACAAAGACAGACTGCAAGAACATTAGCATTATACTACAGGATTTCTGCAGATATGAACAGCACTATACCAGGTATGTAATCAAAGTATCTATGTAATGGAATGCAGATGGGAGGATGCAGTTATGGGAAATAGGGATTACAACAGTAGGTTTGTAGTACATATCTTGGAATGACATGTTGCTGTTAGTCAGCTGTTCAGCACCTACAGGATTCCCTTTCAGCTCTGTCTGCTGTGACATAAATCATAGCTCTGGACCTCTGAGTCCCTCCAACAATGTTTGGCTCATGTATGAATGCTACTAGATTGTGTTTTACACAATAGTGACAGTAAGTACTGGTGGATACAGCTGGCATATCACATGATATACTGCCAGTCAGCTCCTCCCAGTCTGTGAATGTTACACAGGCATACTTCAAGCATTGTGCAGGTGTCCCTGACTGCTCCTAATGTACTCTGGCTAGGTCACTGTGTACTCCACACACATATCTCATCGCTTGAGAGGTATGCCTAGCATACCTGTTGACCCTCTACAGCAGGACAACAGGCTATAGCCAGTAGTAGTGGAGGGACACAGGACCGACCTCAGCGACAGAGTGTACATATCAAGCATACAATGTGAGGGAATGAATAAAGTACCAGATATTAATGTACCATAACTGTTTTCTGAGGGGTCTGGTATGTGACAGCCAGATTCCCCACAGTCTGGGAACAACCATTACGTATTATCCAACTATTTTCCAGACATCCACATTTGTCTGGCAGAGGGTCCACATATATCAGGCACATGTACACATTCAGCAAACATCTGTGTACTGCAGATGCCGGACACCTACAGGGAAGATACCCGAAAGCACGTTTGCAGTGCTGTCTGTCATTGGGTCATACAGATGTTGCTGGACTGTCCACATACACTTGTAGTACCACTCATCTATTAGTCGGATGGTGCTGTATGACATGGTACTGGGACAATTGCCCATACAGGACACACCACAGTAGATGGCAGTGATGGGTGTGGAGACATAACAACACAGTCCATCACAGCACACATATACCTAGGATCATAGGAGGTTACTAGGCTATTGGCCCTGAGGCCCTCATAAGCCTAGCTTACAGTTTAGCCCACGTTTATGCAAGTCAGCACCCAATGTCCCAGTCCAACAGGGACACAGGTGGTATCCCAAGGGTGTATGTCTTGTTTACCATTCAGTTATCCAGGCTTCTCTTAAAACCGGGTAAAGACGTACTCTGCCTGATGTGAACAGGGTTCCATTCCACAGCTGGTGAGTGTCTGGGACACACATCTGACCTGCCAAAAAGTCCTGTTGATGTCACAGACCAAGTAGTGGCTGTGAGAAACAGGTGTGTAGCTATGTGTAGTATGTGGTGTGGAGGGCTGTGGAGTTTGAGTATGTTGTTGCCTCGGAGGTCTCCTTTGTTTGGTGATGTGTATGTTGAGGACCTCCACATATGTGGGTGTGTGTTGTGTAGGTGTGAGTGGTGTGTGAAGTGTACTGATTGTGTTGACAACCTGTTTGGTGTCAGATATGCAGGCTTGAAAGGGAGAGAGCATAGACTGTAGGTTCCTCGTGTCCTTGCATCTCTCACAAATTGTGTTCCTTGGTGGTGTTTGTAGATGGTTGTCTACGTACATGAGACAGTTGCTACACTGTGTCAGGATGTACATATCAACCAGACTGGCAGGGAAAACTGCAGGACATTGTCCAGACATATGTGTCAGAATCTGAGGGAGGAAGGCCAGAGAGACCTAAGGGGTGGGCCTACAGCCCAGGTGTCTAAAACAAAAGCAGGAGGCTGACACTACTGCATGCAATGTAGCTAAGCTATAAACAAGCAGTAATAGGTGCAACAGAAAAGAAGCAGTTGAACACCTTAGAAAATATGCAGCAAGTGGCAGGAAACAGCAAGATGTGTTGGGAAATGCATGATGTATTGCCAATGTGTTGCTGATAGCCACATACATATTGTGGTCATAGATGGCAGGGTATGATGTGGGAGTTAACAGAGGATAGTGCTGGCAAATGTGGATATGCAGGGTGTGTACATAATGGAGAGTGATGTATGTGGTTCTGTGATGTGTTCCCCTCTTCCTGTCTTACAGGACTGATGTACAGACAGAGGAACCCATCTTTTTCTGCAGCCAAGAATGAAATTATAGTCGGCCTAAGACTGCATCATAACATCCTGGTGTCAAGGAGTCAGCAGAATTGGGAACAGTGTGCTGCACTGTGGGCAGACCTTGTGGCATCAGTAAATCATGTAGGGCTACAGGAAAGAAGCTATGAGCAGGCCACAAACATGGTAAATACTTCACAGCAAATTGACACAACTGTGCTCAGGAACTGTGCTGGCACTGGTGGAGGGCCTGCTACACAATAACCATTCTAAGCCACAGATAAGTTCCTGGCAAACTAGGGTTCAGCCACCAGCTGCCAAACATCCATCACACCATATATCATGGAGGTGGGTGGCACAGCTTGCACAGCAGAGGAGCATCAAAGTAAGCCTCCTGTGGTCATCACTTTAATACTGTAGCAGTCATAGTGGCAGCCTCTGCATACTGTACATGGATGTCAGGTCAATCTTCATTGTGGGGGGGTTGTAACGCACATGTGTGCACACATACTCAGAATGTCAGCAATGTGGGCAGTATCATCGTTCATACTGTACATGTTGATATACGCACATATTATCCTGTATCAATGCCACATTTGTGTTTACTGACAATACCTCTCCCCACAATTCCATAGGTACATCTGGTGTGGCCAGAGTCCAACATCCTGTAGCCTGTGAGTGTGAAACTGTTTTGTTATGGCTCATCTATACCCTAGGAATGTTAAGGGCTACCAGTTCACCATGGACACAACTGTTAAGCTTAGACATAGTACAATACTTGTATGTTCAGTTGTGGAGGGGTTCACTGCAGTGCATTGAATCGGTAATCACAGTAGCATATTTGTAAGAGCTGTAATATATTTGCACATATTTTTGTGAGGGTCTAGGCAGTCTGCTATATTGGGGGGCAATAGTATGGTGGAAATGGGTACACTGTGTTTTAGGTGAAGGTCCATCACATACACTGACATGTTGCTTATCTTACAGGTGTATAATACTGGCAACGTTCACTGGACATAGCTGCACTTCATGTTGTTAAGGGCCTGTCATGTGTGTGCCTGTTGTAGTCTGCTTGTGTGTTGTTCATGGGATCAGTAATAAGGTGTGGTATGTATAATGCAGTTGTGGTACCTCACCTGTATGTGTGTGTGTGTGTGTGTGTGTGTGTGTGTGTGTGTGTGTGTGTGTGTGTGTGTGTGTGTGTGTAGAACAGCAGTCATAATAGTGCAGGTATTAATGTAGTCATGTTGTCTTCCTCCTCACAGGTGACCATGGGGGTTGGAGTGTGTCCCCCTCACAACCTGATGTCAGTGTCTCATCGGACTCTGATAATGATGGTGGCCATAGTGAGGCACAGGTGAGGTTGTTGGTGGCTGTATCTATCCCATGGGTTGACATCCAACTTCCTCCTCCAGTGTCCCCACACACAGTCAGTATACCCACACATACCTAGTTCCCTGCAGCCATAGATATTGGACAGTCAGAGGGTGGTGGCATCAAACAGGAGAGTGTGGCAAGTATGGCATCTGTGAATGTAGACACTATCCATAGCCAGAGAGCTGGGGAGGTCCCACACAGGCAGATTGACAGGGGTGCTCAAAGGAGGACTGCTGCCCATCCACCACCTGTCACATCATGAGTCACTCGACACATATTTCGGTTCATCATGGAGGCACAGGCACATTCTGAATGCAACACCATATGGATGCTCAGGATCATGGCTGTATCACTGTCTGGCATCCATGACTCCATCCACAACATTGGTGATTACGCCAATGTAGTGAACAGACGTTGGGGTGAGACATTGTCAGTCCTTGACCATGCATTGTCTGTGCTGGAACATGTGATGGGAGTAAGTCATTGGACACGTGGATGTAGGTCAGCACCAACATCAGCTGAGAGTCCATGTGGCTGTGCACAGTCATGCTCCCGTAGTGGCAGAACCACCAACACTACAAAAGGGAGGCTGCTGTCCACACTATGATGTGGCAGGCCTTGGGCACGTGGTCTTGGGTGGTCCTGTGAGGGACATGGACCCAGTAGACACCAGTCACCATCAGCAAGCAGTACCGCATCTGAACCTGGGCATGGTGGTTTCAGTGCTACTCCTGGCAGAAACAGTTCCTGTGTTTGTGGCCAGACATGGTGAACTGTACATACTGCCATGTATGGTCCACATCTGTCCAACATACTCTTGTATAGGACTAGCACATGGCTTGACTGTGTATGCGCACACACTTACACATCATTGTGACATGCAGGTCACCATCACAAACTCACACATGACTGTCACATGCAGGTCAACAACAAACACACACAGCTCCTCTCCATGGCCCAGCTGACCAGCGCCCCTCCAGACACACACACACACACACACACACACACACACACACACACACACACACACACAATGTCAGCTGTGTGGCACAACCTAGGCCTTTGACAACCCCACACCACACCCTGTGCATGTGATGATACCTGTGCCACATCCTTGTCATCCATACCATCAATCCAGGGACATGCAAATATGTGTCTGATGCACAGGGTGACTATAGTTCATTTAATGACAGTTTGTAGTGCAGTAGTGTTATGCCCTGTAAGGTACTGTCTGCTGGCATGTGTCATGAGTATACATCAAAGTGTATGTACCTTTGTTCCATAATGCTGCATTGGAGATAGTATTGCTGACTGCTTGTCTCCCACAACTTTTTCTGTTTCTGTTCCAGGGGTCTGTGTGTCTATGCCATGGACACCTGGTGCCAATACAGTGGCACAGGATGGCATTTGCCATATGTGCATGATTACCTAGGTTGTATGTGTAGAACAGTGTGTCAGAGACAATGGGGGCAGACAGCGTAATCTTGCATGCATACACCGTGACACATCATGCTACTCTTGATACATGTCACCTGGGAGTTCAGTAGGATCATAGGTTCATAGGATCATAGGAGGTTACTAGAGTAATGGCCCTGGGGCTCTTATAAGCCTAGCCATTAGTTTATCCCCAGAAAGAAACATCAGTTACCATCTGTTGCTCCTGTCAATGAGGGACACAGGTGGGACCCCGGGACAGATTTGTGGTTTCCCATCTACTCATCGTGGCTGCACTTGATGAGAGTCTGCATGATACTCTGTTTGATGTGTATGGGAAGTGCATTCCTGAGACAGGGCAGCCTTGGAAGACAAACCTGTCTCTGTAGCAGGTTTTGTTGATGTCACATATCAGATTCAGGCCTGTCGTGCAGGTAACTAGACTTCCGGCTATGGAGCAGCTGTAGTAGGGCAGGGTCCAACTTGTAAGCATGACACAACCCACCTCTGAGCAACCTGTCCGATACTGAGTGGAGCAATAGTGATTTGAGCTTGTCTGCATGGGACAGATGGAGACCATGGATTACCTTTGTGAGATAATTCTGTGGCCTTTCCAGTTGGTGCAGATGTTTAAATAGGTACATCCCAAATGGGGCATTGTAGTAAAATATTGGTCTACAGAGTGAGGACTATAGAGAGGTAATGACCACCTTTTTTTTCTGGATGCAATCCCTTTACCTATGATATGAACCACGTGCAAGGCTTTTCTGACCACTGCTGCTACATGATGGTTGAATACGAAATTGTTATTAACCTGAGTACCCAGGTCTCTCAACACAGGTTGTATGTTTAGGGGGTTGCCGTTGATGTGGTAAACAGTGGGGCTATGTCTTTGCCAAATGGTATGATGACACAGTTTTTTTGCATTTAGCTTGAGGCCAGGACCTTAGCACCAGTCTGTAGTTGATGTAAGACCCTCTTGCAGTATGTTAACATCATTTGAGGAGTCATGGACAGACAGCACCCAACTTACAGTCCTCCGCAAACTTGGTCAGTACCTACAAATGTAGGTGGTGGCAGGTAGCGTTCATGCTTATATACATGTGTGTTATTTAGGGACAGCAGCTACTCACAGGGCCTCAAAATGTATACATATTGCACACACATAGGCAAGACAGACTAGGATTGCCACCTTATCAAATTCCCAATGTGGGACACTTTTCCTAGTAACGTGAGAGTTAGCAGGACAAACTATACCCATGGTGAGTGCAATGGACAGAACTCCACTTTTTTCCAATATAACAGCTTATTTTTGTAGTATTTTCCAAGATTATGCTATTTCTCATAACATTTAGGTGTTTCTGATATAAAATGACTGTTTCATACAACTATTAGAATAATGTAGGAAATGTTTTGTTGTCCTACACTCTCAGGACATTTGTATTGTTTTAGTAGTTTTCACAGGACACATATGGCCAAACATGGACTGCAACTTGCTTAGTGGGACAGGCGATAACCCTAACGCAGTCACACTGCTGCAAAAGGATATACATGCACACACATCTTAACTGCCCTTGTTGAGAGTAGAACTCCTACTTGTCTAGTTGCACATACTGTGTGTGTCTTTCGGCTTTTCCCAGTTAGGGGTCGCCACAGCGGAACTCCAGTCTGCTAATGATTGGCAGAAGAGTTTTACATGCTGGCTTGCTGGGCCTAACGCACAACCTTCAATGAAGGAACACCCATTCACGCATGTCGCCACACAGAAGATGCTCTAACTGAGAATCGAATGGGCAATGTCTAACTGTGAGGCAACAACGCTACCACAGCACCACCTGCACATACTATAGCACTATAAATGTTTTGCATGTGCCATGGAGCTTATGTGTTTTTGGAGTGTCTGCTACTACTGTTCAGGTGGATGACATCTGCAGGCACTGTAAGGGTTGCCAATAGGGGGGTTAATAGGTTTGCACAGGCCCTTAAAATTGCATAACCATTGTACACATACACATTCACACACACACACACGCACACACACACACACACACACACACACACACACACACACACACACACACACACACACACACACACACACACACACACACACACACACACACACACACAAGACAGCCGCACTGCTGTAAGGGGATATGCTTACACACACATATATTCACAGAGTTGCCAGTTTTGAGATTAGAACACCCTACCTATCTAGTTATATATACTATAGTGCTACATACTTATTGCATGCACCACAGAGCTTAAGTGTTTGGAGAGTGTCTAACTGTGCTTCTAAGGTGGGTGACATCAGTAGGCCCTGAAAAGTTTGCCACTGGAGGGTTAACAGACCCTTAAAATTGTATAACCATCACACACACACATACAGGCAAGACCGCCACACTGCTGTGAGAGGATAGCCTTACACACACAAATACACTTACAGATTTGCTAGTTTTGAGATTAGAACCCCTACCTATCTAGTGATATATACTAGAGAGCTACATACTTACTGCATGCGCCATGGAGCTTATGTGTCTGGAGAGTGTGTAACTGAGCTTCTAAGGTGAATGACATCAGCAGACCCTGTAAAGTAAGCCAATGGGGGTTAACAGGTAGGCATGGGCCTTAAAATGTATGAGCATTGCACACACATAAGCAAGACAGACACACTGCTAAAAGGGGATATACTTACACACATGCACACACACTCACAGAGATGCCGTTGTTGGGATTAGAACCCCTACCTATCTAGTTGTATATACTATAGTGATATGTACTTATCACATGTGCCACTGGACTTATGTGTTTGGAGAGTGTCTGCCACTGCTGTTGGGCTGGCTGACATCAGCAGCTGTTGACAGTGAGGCCACTGTTGTAGAGGAAAGTAGTCACAGGGCCATACAATGATTGACCATTGCACAGACATAGGCCTTTTGGGTGTGTGCATACTGTTGTATGTGGAATATGTACACACGCAAGGTGGCTGATGTGAGATTAGAACCTCTACCTATCCACTATTACACATTACAGCTCACCCTACTAGTTGCATGCACCACTGGTTACAACTGGTGTACAAGTGGCTACAGCACTACATCACTCTATACCTTTCTGTGTCCCTCTCTCCCCCTCTAAATATATATATATATATATATATATATATATATATATATATATATATATGTGTGTGTGTGTGTGTGTGTGTGTGTGTGTGTGTGTATCTACATAACACTTTATAGATACATATATATCTTATATGTGCCACATACTGCCAGATAAGGTAATCATGTCTGATGGGAATAGGGAGAGACAGTTAGGTATACATAGCTGTTTGTATGCACAGAGATATATTGACATCTCAGTTCTTTAGGCAGATGAGGCTTCAGACATGGGCTGAAATTAGCTAAGTGTAGGAGCATGCCTATTGTGACCGTCAGTATATACAAGGGAAATCTAGGCCAGACCTACCTATATTCCAGTCCTGGATTTTGTATGCTACAGCCAATTGGCTGCTGCACCTGATTAAACAGTCCAGCACCTCCCTGATGTAAAGGCCAAGGGATTCCCTGACTGTGTGCCGGCTGTAATATCTGACTCATACCTAGGGTGTGTACAGATTGTAGTAGACTGAACAGGGTTTTTGCATCATATGTCTGATACATTTTTCATAGCAGTGTGATTTCCTGGCACATCAGTGGCAGATCATTATAGACTGACGTAAGGAACTGCTGACAGACATTTGAGTTACTGACTCCATACACAGCAGAGAACCTATGCTACTGTTCTACTCTGCACTTTCTATATTTGGGCCAGTAGTTCATCCTTCTCCTTATATGTGGGCCTTTGTCCCGTACCTGTTCCTGGCTTTGTATACAGTTGGTGTCTATGTAGTTGTAGGTATGCTGTGACTGGGGTAAAAGATGTAACACCACACATAGGGTTACAGATGTCACACCTCTGACTGTACCTGTTCTTCAGGATGTCCAGCATTGCGCCCCATATGTCTGCTCTGATCCTCAGACAGTTTGAGTTGTACTGGTATTATAATGCTACATGGTGCCCATACCTCTCAACCTCTTAGAGCAGGAAATCTGGACAAAGCCATATATAAAAGTGGGGCACAGGCCCACAATAGGGACAGTTTTTTAATATTGCTCTTACAAACTTAGACAGTTGGTAGAATAACAGGTTTTGTATTAGTATGCATTTTCTAAAGGGTATGAAGTCTGCATCTCAAATGTTTGTCATTATTTTCTAATATCAACCTTCATTAATTTGCCCCTAGTTTTCCAGAAAACTGCAATGTTATGAAAAACGGACCAGAAATATGAGGCAAAAATGTGGACATTCTGCAAAACTCTGTACATTTGAGAGGTATAATAGTGCCCACTGACTTGTTGTAAGTACTGACAGTTACATGACGGCCTTGATATCCTGCTGCCACTTTGACTTGTTAGAACCTACTGTCCTACTAGCTACCGTCTAGGTCACTCAGAGCTGTGTACTGCCCATATCTGTGGTCCCATCCCTCCATTGTCTCCGGCTTTATCCAGCTTTCTTGCAGTAACAAATAGTGATGTATGGATAGTTTGTAGAACTCCTACCATAGGTGTAGCTCACATGCAAAATAGTAGGTGCAGCCAGTCTCAAACCATGAACACCATCAACCACGGTAATGTACTTAGCCACTAAGCCACAAAAGTCACCAGACAGTGCAGTTTAATACATGACACTATCAAGCACAAACATACATAGCAGATTGACAGCCTGCATATTGTGGAAATGGAGCATGTCACCAGGTTGATTGGGACAGCCCTGGGATTGTGTGGTCTGCTGCTATTACCTTGCAAACATAAATGTCACTGCAGTTGTATGGGAACAGGGGTGTGTTAGGGGTAGGGGACTCTAGCATTGACAGTCATGCATTTGTCCTATGACCTCACTGTTTGTCTTTTTCCTCACATAGTGCAGTGGGTTTTGCTGCCTTGGGGCCTACTGCATATTATAGTGTGGTCACTATTGGGCAGAGAGCTGCTGTTGTCCCACATAGCTGTCAGTTAGCTGCAGGTATCCCAGTACCCCACTCTATTCCCTAGCATACATGCAGCAGGTCCATACATATGCTACCATAGTCTAATACACCATACATTTGTTGTAAATAAGAATGACTTACCTTGTTCCTGCAGCAGTTGTGATCACAGTGCTTCATGGCTGCACACACTACACAGCCAATACCTGGTAAGGTACAGGTTGTGTGGTGTGGCTGGCATCCTTTTTACTATGTATGTGAGTCAGAGTGAGGTGTCAGTCCCTAAGTCCCTAGGATGTCAGTGCATGTGCTATGCATTACCTCTTTGCCAAGGCCAGGGCATATTGGGCATGCCTACATCTGTCTACAGGGACAGGCTCAGGGGGTTCTTCCTCCAAGTCCTCATGTGGATGTGGGGGACCTTGGCACTGGTGGGGGCTGTGTGCCCCTTCCCTGTGATGTTCCTGCTGCAGCTGTTTCTGCAGGATCATATCATATAGCATGGCATATACTGTGAACATGTGTGCACATGTGGCTGAAGAGTACTGCAGGGCTCCACCAGATATATCAAGGCAGTGGAACTGTGACTTGAGCATCCCAAACATACACTCTATGATGTTCTAGTTTGTGTGTGTGCCTCATTATGGCGTTCTTCGGTAGGTGTGTGTACATTTATGATGGGTGTCACCATCCACGGTTCCAGTGCATAGCCAGCATCCCCCAGTAGATGGCTGTATGGGATATCCCCCCTGGCAAACGTCTGGTACAGCTGTGATGCGTGCCAGATGTGGGAGTTGTGATAACTGCCAGGGCTGCCAGCACACACATTCATGATAATGCCCTAAGCATTGCACACGGCCTGGCAGATGATAGAGTGATACCTCTTACAGTTAACATAGACTCTACCCTCCTCACCAGGTGATGTTTTGATGTGCACATGAGTGCAATCTGTTGCACCCAGTACCTCAGGGTAGTGTGCTACACGGTGGAAGAGATGCATATTGCTGGCCCTCTCCTCAGGGGAGCAAGGTAAATATATGTGTTCACTGGCATGTGTTTGCATGGCAACCAAAAATCCAAAGAAACAAGAACAGCACGTAGGTAAATCAGGCAGGATACAAAATGCAAAACAGTAGTAAAAAAACCCAAAACCTGGAAACGTTGAGGTAAAATGCAACGTTTATTCCAACAGGAAAAGAATCACAAAGCTTTCGGGATCAACCCTTTATCAGTGTGTAAAAAAAGAGATCAAATGCCTTCATTTAAATAGTAAATTCAAACCATAAGACTAATCACATGACACAGTTGTATTAAGCACTTCAGTTTAAAGACATATATACAGGTAAAATGTTACTGAAAGTCAGTATAGCCATAAAATAGGTAAAACATTTAACTAAGACCCATCCACACAAAATGTTATTTCAAAGATAACTGTCTTCTTTTTAAAATAGATTTAAGGCTTACTGCTGTATTTAAACCTGGAAAACAGTCAGCTTCTAAAAGTGTGATCCATGAGTATTCAGATACTTCTAACTCATTATTAAGATCTCCCCTTTTTCTTCTGTCTGATGCCAATCACTCTAAAGTTAAATGTATGTGTACTTCCTTTCTCCCTCATATGCTTACCCAAAGCATTAGTTGCTACCACTCTACGTATTTCAAATTTGTGTTCAATAATTCTGTTCTTCAACCTTCTTGTGCATTTCCTATGTAGAATGCTTGACACACCTTACAGCATGCCATATACACAATGGCAGCGGTATTACAAGTTGCAAAACACCTGAATGTATATTTCTTCTTAGTGTTAGGATGTATAAATTCACAACTTGTATTTATATCATCACAGCATATGCAACTATAACAAGGAAATATACCGTTTTGTACTTATATTCAACTTTTTTATTATGTTTAAATTCCTTATAGCATAATCTTTGTTTCAAATTTGGAAAGCTATGATATGAAAACATGGGGGCCTCTTCAACTATTCTGATGATCTCAGGCATGTTTTTAAGAATACCCCAGTTGTTACTAATAATGTTCATAACAACCTCTGCTCTACGATTGTATGTCCTGGCATAGCATATATTATTATTTTTAATAGAATTATGACCAGAATTAACATGGCTAGTATTACTAGAAAAGTGGGGTCTCGGTTTGCCTATTCTTTCCATAATAACTTCATCTGCTGTACGTTTTAACAATGAGTTATTATAACCACAGCATTTAAAATCTGTGGTCATTCTGTCCAGTTTCAATTTAAAGCTGGTCTCATCTGTGTTTAGTTGACTGGCTCTTAGCATTTGTCCTTTGACTACACCCTTAAACGTGTGTGTGGCATGCATACTTTTTGTGTGGACATATCGGTTGGAGTGTATCTCTTTTTTATGTATCAAAGTATTAACACCTCCACTACATTTAGTTAGACTAACATCCAGATAATTGATGGTATCCACAGAAAACTGGCCTGTAAATGTAAAAAAGTTAGTGGTTTTATTTAAATATTCTATATATACTTCAAGTTCAGCATCATTACCAGCCCACAGAAAAATATGTCATCTACAAAGCATTTAAAAATAATATTTTGTCATTAAAAGGATGCAGTTCACTATAAACAAATTGCTCTTCCCAGCATGAAACAACAATATTGGCATAGGTATTTGCCATTGGGGTTCCCATCGCTACCCCATTTTTCAGTATGTATGTGCATTCATTAAACATAAACACATTATTGGTCAACACCACTTCTGTCAATTCACAAATTGTTTCCACTTCTCTACCAACCATGCCACATGTTCTACTTAGAAAGTCATGTAGTGCTTCTAACCCATATTGTAAAGGTATCACAGTAACTAATGATTTAATGTCAAGGGTTGCAAATAAAAATTTAACATTCTGATGTTCATTAAACCAGCAGTATAACTGTTGTAAAAAGTCTTTCATATCTTTAATAAAATGTTTAACTTTATATAAATATTTGCTTAAAGTAACCTGTAAATAGTGAGGAATAGTTTCGGTGACCCACCCAGAACCAAATACAATAGGATGCATGGGTGGATGGGTTAAACGTTTATGAATTTTTGGGAGGCCATACAAAACAGGTGTCATAGAGCATGGAACTGTAAAATAGTTAAACAATTCAGTACTGATGTCATTGTTAAGTTGCAGCTCAAAAATACACACATTAACTTTCTTATACATTTAAATACTTCTGCTGGAGGAAATTTTAACAAAACTATCAAATTCACTCAAAAATTCAAGCATAAGCATATACATATCTCTATCAAAAATAACAATTGCACCACCTTTGTCAGCCTGTTTAATAACAATATCATTGTTGTTTTATAATTTCGCAAGAGCTTGAAACTCAGACAAGGAAAGGTTGTATTTCTTTTTTTCAGACTTCATATAATAGTTACTTATGTCCCTTTCACATGCCCACATAATTGCATTTAAAGTGGGACAATTCACCAGAATAAACATACTAGGTTTTTAACATGCTTGTGTAGATGTATCAGGTGTATCCTTAAATATAAATTTCAGACTCACATTCCTTATAACCAATCTAAGGTCAGTTAGCGCTGTTACAACACTGTCCACATTAGATGGAATGAAACCTATACCTTTATTCAAAAGCTTTAACGCAGCTTCAGTTAATTGAAAGGAAGATAGATTAACAACACAACAGAAAATTCACAGTTCTTGCTGCTGTGAGTCCAGATGCGGGTCTCCGGTCCTCGGCTTCTCCACCTGTTGGACTGCTGACCTTGAGTCTGCTTCCTGCCCCTCGAATTGTCCCTCTTCTTCTCTCGGTTCTTTGATGTATTCCGTACTGCTTGCTCCACTTTCTGCAGTAATGTGATAGTAATTAGAGTCTTCCCCTGTTGACAATCCTGATTCTGCAGGATTGTACCATTTGTATTACTGGTGGGGTGTGGATCTCACAAAAGTACTTGCTTCTGATGGTACATGTGTAACATTGTTTGAGTCTACAGATTGCACATTCCTATTAGTTGCATTTAAATTAACATTATGCCCACTAACAAGTTCATCAAGAGAAAATTCATCTGGTGAGTCCATGGTCTGTTTCAGCCTTCACTGTTTATTATTATATCTTCCTGTGTAAAAGGCATAGGGCATTTCCTAGGCCAAGAAAAAATGTGCCCATTTTAAAAATGTCCAATGTCTCGGTTCAGTTTGCATTTCTTAGTGGCAATCAGCTTTTGTTCAAATATTGTTAAATTCTCAAGCATTTTGTTATGTAACAGTGAACCCTGATTTGTTAAAGGTGTTTCAAGCAGTTCGTTCTCAATCTGAATAATCTCCTGTTGTAAACCACATTCAATTTTGTAAAAGTATTCATTCATTAATCTCATATAGTCAGCCCCAATTCCCAAATTAGGCTCCTGCCTCTTTTTGAGTAACTTGGGGTACGTATTATGGTATGAGAGCATTTTTAAAACCCTCAGACCATGTGGAACAACACCACACTTTAAATATGTTAAAAAACGAAAGTGTTGGCATTGTAATCTTTTAAATGACTGTACCTTACGTTCCAAGACAGTTATTTTTTCTTTCAAGCCAGCAGCAGCCTCATCCACATCAGGTGTCAAGACTTCTCTTGGTTCCCCCAAACAGGCTAGCAACAGGTTATGTTGAATTAGCAGCATTTGGTTCACAGAACAACCACTGTTATTCACCTTATAAATGATCTAAGGTCAGTCGGCGCTGTTACAACACTGTCCACATTAGGTGGAATGAAATCTATACCTTTATCCAAAAGCTTTAACTCAGCTTCAATTAATTGAAAGGAAGATAGATTAACAACAGAAAATTCACTCAGTTCTTGTTGCTGTCAGTCCTGCTGTGGGTCTCCAGTCCTCAGCTTCTCTACCTGTTGGACTGCTGACCTTGAGTTTGCTTCCTGCCCCTCAAATTGCCCCTCTCCTTCTCTTGGTTCTTTGATGTATTCCGTACTGCCTGCTCCACATTCTCTGGTAATGTGATAGTATTTAAAGTCTTCCCCTTTATATGTGTCTTTAAACTGAAGTGCTTAATACAACTGTGTCATGGGATTAGTCTTATGGTTTGAATTTACTATTAAAATGAAGGTATTTGATCTCTTTTTTTACCCACTGATGAAGGGTTGATTCCAAAAGCTTTGTGATGCTTTTCCTGTTTGGAATAAACACTGCATTCTACCTCAACATTTCCAGGTCTTGGAATTTTTTTACTACATGTGCTTGCATAGCAGCCAGGAACTGGTGGAGTACCCTGGATGCAGATGCCTGTAAGACCCCCCACCATGTCCCCAGTATGTCTTTGAAAAGTACCTGTAGCTAGCATTCTTAGAGCTACACATACCTTTGTTTCCACTGGGATGGGTTCCCCTCTGTTGGTTCTGTGTCTGAGTTGAGGGTGGCAAAGCTCAGTGAGTTCTTGTAGTATGTCCCTGTCCACCCTGTAGCGCTCTAATGTCTCCAGCTCATGTAGCTCCTGGAAGGTTACCCTGGGCCTGAACACTCTTCTCCTTCTCAGTCTAGGGCCTATTGTCAACATCAGCACCAGCACTGACCTCAGCCTCTAGGACATACAGATGTAGCAGAGTAGCAGCAGCCCATATTATCTTGTCAGTTAAAATTCCCAAGTGTGTACTCCAATGGTGCAGAGTATGTGGGAAAATCAGATTGAAGGGTGTATGCATACTTTATAGTGGTGTGCTGCAGATGCAGCCTGTGTGACTGGCTGAGTGTGATGCACTCTACCTGTCAGGTCTATCATTGAAGGTTTTGAATGGCCCAGTGTTAGTGGAACAGAGCTTATCATTCATTTATACTTGATTGGCTTTCCAAAGCTATTTCTTTGTATTTTTTATTTTTTTAAATTTCTTTCACTGCCAAGCACTGGGGTGTGGTGCGCAAACCCGTGATGCTAGCATAAACAGTGCTCAGCAGTTTAGACACCCCCTCCCCATGCACAGGCATGCTCAGCTTAGCTTAAACAAGCTAAAACATGCACCATGGGGCTAAACACAGCTTAGCAGTACTGGACACACCCTCCTGCTTAGCTATGCTTAGCTGAGCCCAAACGGGTGCCGCTGAACTTCAATCCACTTAAACACAGCGTGACACACCCATGTTTGATGTCAGCTACCTGTTCTACTAACACCAACACAGTTCTGGCCCTACACGAGTTTTATCTGCAGACACAGTGACCCATTTTTGCTATACAGTAACCCCAGCTCATTTGTATATAGATCCTTGCATATTCCCTGGATACTTCACCACTCCAGTGTCTGCCTTCTTAGCAACCACTGAAACCTACCATTGTACACTCTGCATGCAGGGTACTATAATGTATTATTTTTGCAAATGTGTTATTTTAAGTTTTTTAACATTTTAATTGTTTTTTGTTTTTTTTTTGCATAATGACATGTTTGTGCGTCGCTGTGTGCTGAGCAAACGTAATATGTGTATTAAAAAAAATTATAATGATTTACATTGGTTTTGGACTCACTGGGCATAGTTTTGGCCATTTCCATGCCTACACTGCAATATCCAACCTTTTTTTGGGCTTTTACAGCCCGTTTAATTTTTACATTTCTGTACACAGTTACTTTCCTTGTACATTTCTGACACCAACATGCCTCCTACACGGATACTGTTCAGCTTATTGGATCACAAATTACCCTCATTTGCATGGATTTCACCTGCTTATGAGGTGACTTGCATTCCATGGACACTTCCGTGTACACACGCTCATGCACGCCCCTTTGCTCTGTTTAGTGGATCGCTCAGCTGCTGCTTTCCATGTTGGAGTCATGCCACTATGCCTACATGGAAAATCACTCTTTGTAGGCTTTAATGAATTTCCCCCTTGGTGTAGTGTTCAGTTTTGTTTTCATTTCTTCTGTTGTGAGATAGATTAGCAACTATGGAAATATTTCTGATTTTCCTTTAAACATATAAAGCTGTTATCAGTATACTGAAATATCAACTTAGTACTTTTTTCTGTGATTGTTTTAATTGAAATGATAATAAAAATTTTAAAAGTTATATAAAGAATACACATTAGATTGTTTTTTATACACACACATTGATGTATAGATATATATATATATATATATATATATATATATATATATATGTATATATATATATGTATATATATATGTACACACATATATATATATATATATATATATATATATATATATATATATATATATATATGACAATAGTTTTAAAAAGGAGTTAAGAAAATTATTCAGCATTGTACATAAATGTACAAGTTGGAAATTATTGCTCAGCATATACTTAGAGCAGACATTACACTTCCTTCTCAGCAAACAAGTGTGCTGCAACTGCGCTCTTTTGCAGTTCATAAAGTTGGAACTCAGGTCAGCTAGAATTATTTTTTTAATGTTGTCAGGTTATTATGTGAAGGCATGTGTTTGGTGGAATTGTACATGCTTATGTTGTAAGCTGTATGACTGTGCTGCTGAGTAAGCTGTGGGCACTGGGTCAGGAAGTAGTCGGAAGGCTCTACTAAGCATTGCAGAAAGACAGCAGTCATAATACAATGCTTGCAAACAGATTCACCTCTAACAGAATGTTGTCCCCTTGAAAGCTAGGATGTGCAGCCAATTAACTAAACAACATTGATTCAGTCATTTTTTTGAAGAATTTAAGGTTTGTTTAGCCACCTTCAGCTCCATCTGGATCTCAGTGCATGTGCAAACTAAATACCTACTGCTAATTCCAGGGGATGTGAAATCTTAGAAAAATAATCTATGACTAACTCACCACCTACCTATAAAATCGCCACCTACTGTCCAGCAAACACCACAGATTCTGGTCTGATAGGAGTACCATATCTGGTCTTGGACCCTAACTAATGGCATTCATAGCAGCATGAATAAGGGCTACAACTGACTGAAGCTATCCTTATTGATTTAAATAGAGCCTTTGACACAGTCCTTCAAACACATCTCCTAGACATTTGAATCAGTCCACAGATCACTAAAGGGTTCCAAACTTTCCTCAGCGACAGAATATTTCAAGTAAAAACTGACTCCTCTCTCTTCCAGTCAGTCCACATACACTCAGGTGTCCCACTCTACTAGCTATACTGTTCTCCATTTTCATTAATAAGCTATCTCTAGACTTACATCACCTCCATCTCTTTATTATAAACTGATCCAGCTCCAATTGCCTTGACGTACAACGACAACTACAAACAGATCTATTAGATCTAAACAAATGGCTTAAAAAGGGAACTTGGTCTCAAACCGAATGTCCCAAAACAGTGCAAATCAAAGAGCAATTCAATAATTTTGTTTAACAGTAACATTGTATAGATACCTAGGCATATGGCTTGACCAATCCATCAATTTTCAAGACCATATTACAAAACTAAAAAACTAAATTAACTGCTTCTTATTTTGATCACAAAAATATATCCGTTCCTCTCTCTTCCTGCCAAAGCTGCTACAGGTAAAGGCATTAGTCTTGCTCAACTGGAATACAGTTTGCCTCTATATGCCACTGCCTCTCAAAGAAAAAAAAAACAATACTTCAAGCCACCTGCAATAAATTCTGCAACTTCATCAACACACCACATAGAGAACTACACTGTATCAGCCTATTGAAAGCCAAACAGCCACCAGAATCGATACCTCATATCTTTTCATGGTCTCCCTTCTCTTCAAATTAAGCCATCAAAACACCCCTTCTCTACTTGACATGAAACTCATCAAAATTACCACTCCATACCAGTGCCAAGCCTGATCTTGCATTCCAAACTTTTGCATCTAAACTGCACTCTTCTGATCATAATTTCTTCATTCAAACCCCAAACTCTGGCAGTCCCCACCAGATTTAACTGGAATAGCAGAGTACTTACATGTCATACCCCATAAATCAAGTAGCTTCTGCAGAAGCAAACTGAATGCAAGTGTCATAAAACAGGGGTATTGCATAACTGAACAAGTCCCTACTGTGACCTTACTATGACTTTTCTGCAGTCTTCTCTTTTCTTCTCTTCTCTTGAACTCATACTTCAGGCTGATTTTCAGTTCCTTATTTAATGGGTCAGTCATAAACAATTACCGCTAAACTCCTCTAAAACAAAAGCAATGCTTTTAGGCACGAGGCAAAAGCTCACTTCTGTCTGCAGGCCTCTAAAAACTTTTCATCATTACAGCTGAGTGCACCTACAGGTGTTTCTGCAGTTACCTCCTACTGTGCCTCTAGGCATCAAACACTGCTTGTTCATATTTGCATTAATAATTCCAAAACCATGCTATATGCAAGGTATCAGAATAAGCATACATGATGGCAAACACAATTGTATTGATATTTGACCTTTGTTGGTGAGTATTTGTTAAAACTGTAAGGTTCATAGGTTCATAGGTGTGTACTAGGCTAATGGCCCTGGAGCCTTTACACACCTAGCCCATAGGATTACCCTGGCATTGTGCCACCCGACCTTAGTTCCCAGTGCCTCTGTCGAGTAGAGCTACTGGAGTGATCCCCAGGGTGAATTTTCTATTTCCCATCCACTCATGAAGATTTCTCTTGAAGAGGCCAGTGAGGTGCTCTGTTTGACATGTATGGGAAGTCTATTCCATAGCATGGGCAGTCTCTGGGTTATTAACCTGTCCCTCCAGCTTGTTCTGTTGATTGTGGTAATGAGGTTGAGGTCTCTGGAGTGTGTGGTGCAGAAGGATTGGGATTTCTTTAGATGTGGCATTTCTAACAGAGCTGTGTCAGACATGGCTTTGTAAGGTAATGACTTAATTTTTTTTAAAGGCTCCAGCCACACCCACCAAGAGTTAAATGTACACATTCAAAATAGGTCTATTGGAAAGAATGAGTTAATAACACTATACTTCATTCAAATACCTAGGGGTTTGGTTGGATCCCTTCCTAAATTTCCAACTCCACTTAGACTACATACTCAAAAAATTAACTATCCCCATTCTTGGCTAATAGTAACACCCCTTTTCTATCTAGACCATTTAGAAATGTCATAGGTAAAGGTATCTTACTGGCTCAGCTAGAACATTGTCTCCTGCTAATTGCTGCAGCTTCTAAAAGAAATGTATCCACCATTCAGTCCATTTCAAATGCCATTTGCAGATTCACCCTTCTTTCCCAAGACATGCTATATGCAAGGTATCAGAATACCTGCTGCACTGCACAGGTAAAAACCACACTCTCCAGAGCTAAGAACACAGCATCCATGGGACGAGACAACATCCCAGGCTGCATTCTACACGAACTACAGAATGAACTGGCACCCCACCTAAGTACCATGTTCAATCATAGCCTCATCTCAGGCTTTGTGCCTGCTGAATGGTGCACAGCGACAATTATCCCACTCCACAAGGGGGGAGCCACCACGGACCCCAGGAACTACCACCCCATTAGCCTGACGAGCGTGGTCATCTTCAATTGTAAAACAAGATGAGCGACATAGTGTCAGAATGGGATTACGATTCAGGACCGAGAGGCATTCAGTTAATGGTGGAGGAATATAGAGGAATGGATCATCTCTACTACACATGTAACTCTCAAAAACAAGTCAGAAACGTATTTCAGGTATCAAAGCTTACTTAAATGATTTATTTTTCACAAAATATAAAATGAAGCACTCAAAACATTCTAAATGAATTTCTAGTTAAACAAAATGTCCGAAGCCACAAGATATTGATAAAAATATTCGAATAACTATAGAAAATGTTTGAAATAACGTCTGAATCGCATAAAATGAATACAATAAGGAAAACGACCACATTTTTTTTTGCTATGTGCTACTTTTTCGCATTAACTAAAGCTGTTCAAGATATCCAAAGTGTATGAAGTGTTCACCTGTTTGCACAGTATTACAGTGCAGTTATTTCGCATAGTACACTATTTTGAAGAGTTTATTGTGCATTTGAATGTTATTACAAGTACTGGCTGTATGTGCATGTTTGAATATAATTACAAGGGCCATATTTTCACTGTGTTTAGGCATACTTTGTTGGCATGGTAGAATTTTGAAAACCAGGTCCACTTGTCTTTAATAATAATATTGCTGAGAATTGAAGAGTGTTTGAGCAAGAGTACAATATTTTCATACAAGCTGCATTTTCTGACAAAGATGCACATACGGCATTTATTCTGCTTAATGTAGCTGGTTCAGAAATCATGGAAAGAGAGAGTTCATTTGTGTATGCACCTGCTGTATTTGCAGGGGAGGGGGAACTACCATATAGTGATACCAGCTGAGTCAAGGGAAGACCCTAAGTGCTTAAAACATACATTTAGAGAAATATGTAACCCCAAATTAATATTACAATGAAAAGGCACTTATTTTACACAAGGAATCAAAAGCCTGAGGAAACTTTTGCAGCATATATAACAGACTTGAGAAACAAGACTAAAATGTGCAGATTTGGTGATTTAAGAGATGAGTTGATAAAAGGCAGACTTGTGTGTTGTATTAAAGATGATGCTGTACAGTCAAAGATAATGCATACAGTTGAAGAAGTTGCAGCTCTTATGCCAAATGCTACTGTATTTTCTGTCTTGGATGCAGAGTTCATTTTGGCAAATTTTGCTTGACCAGATCTCCTCATTGCTAACTACTTTCAATACTCCGTTTGGCAGGTACAGATTTGTGACAATGCCATTTGGGATATATTCTGCAAGTGAAGTTTTCCAGCATGCAATGGAACACATTTTTTCTGGGTATCATTGTGCTATTATAGTAGATGATATTCTAGTAGGAGGTATTAGTCAAGCAGATCATGACAGAAACCTCAAGAAAGTTCTGGAAAGAGCATGTGAAGTGAATCTTAAGCTAAATCCTGAGAAGTGCAAATTCAGACTATGAGAAGTTACTTACATTGGTCATTTGTTTACCAGTTCAGGCTTACGACCAGATTCTTCAAAGCAAAGAGCTATTCTCAAGATACCAGTTCCAGACAATGTTCAAGCCTACAAAGTTTTCTAGGCATGGTTAACTATCTAGGCAAGTTCATTCCAGACGAGTCAACTTTCAGCACCTCTCAGAGAGTTGACACCCAGAGATGTATCCTGGTCCTGGTAGGAACAACACCAGAGAGTATTTGATGTCCTGAAACAGAGAACTGCCAGTCTGCCAACTCTCAGATACTATAATGTTCATAAACCAGTAAATTTCTTGTGATGCTTTGAAGTTTGGTCTTGGTGCAGTCCTTCTTCAAGAGGGTAGGCCAGTTGCCTATGCATCCAGAACTCTGACCCAAACTGAAATGCAATATGCTCAGATAGAGAAAGAACTCTTAGCAATTGTGTTTGCATGTTCGAAGTTCCATGATTATATTTATGGTAGACCTATCCAGATTGAAACAGATCACCAACCTCTAGTTTCTATTTTGAGAAAGCCTATGCATACAGCTCCTGCCAGATTACAAAGCATTATGTTGAAACTGCAAAAGTATAATTTCAATCTTGTCTACAAAAAAGGCAAACTTCTTTATCTTGCTGATACATTATCCAGATTGCCCAGAAATACCACTGAACAGAATAACAGCATGAAAATGAGAAACCTGATTTTGAAGCCATGAAAGTGAGAAACTTTTCTTCTACCTGTCTTGATGAGCGTAATCAGCTTAGAAGTCATACAGCCACAGATCTGGTTCTTCAGAAGCTCAACTACTTTATCAGTCAAGGATGGCCTTCAAAGCAATCTTGCTTACCTCATGACCTGCAACCTTATTTTCCTTACAGAGATGACATTTTGTCTGACAATGGTATCATCATGAAAAGTCCAAAAGTGATTGTTCCAAAATCCTTGCAACAACAGTATATTACTATCTTGCATTGTGGTCACCCAGGAACTGATTCTACCAAAAGAAGGGTGAGAAGACTGCTATTTTATTCTTCTATGTCAAAGGACATTGAGTGAGTACTTTCATCTTGTTCTGTATGTAATAGTACTAAGCCACATCAACAGACAGAACCACTTCATCTAAACCAGGTTCCTGAACTACCTTGGTTGGCAGTAGCTACAGACATTTTTGAGTGGGAATGGTCAACATTACTTGGTGTTAGTAGACTCTTATTCAAATTTGTTTGATATTGACCTACTTCCTAATCTAGGGTCCAGTTACTGTCATAACTAAGATGAAATGTCATTTTGTAGTCCATGGTAGTCTGCACAAAGTTATTTCTGACAATGGTATACAGTTTACAATTTATTATTTATTTATTTATTTCCAGTTTGATGACCGGGGAGGTCCACTGGGCTCAAGGAGCCCATTTCAAGTGGAGGCCCAGGGAGAAAAGCTCCATAATACACAGTAACAATAGGCAAAAAAGTAATATTACATAGTAAAACTTAGTAGGGTACAATCACAAAAATACTGGAACATGCATTACATACATACATATAAACTAGAATAAGGACAAGTTGTACAGAGGGTTAGTTGCAATGATGTGCAACAATTGTAATACATTTGGATGTAGTTATTCATTTGAATGTAGTCATAGACTGACATTTGTAAATACAATTTGCATTGAGGGGGTGAGTATAAAATTGAGACAGACACATAAGAACTAGAAAAGGTGGGGTGCATACATCACAAAATAGGATGTGAGGTGTGGATGTTCTTAGTTAAGTAGCATCAAACTTTATGAGTTGCTAGTAGAAAGAATCACCCCCAGATAGGGGAAAGAGAGGACAGTTAGTAAACTATTTACAATATATACATTTAAGATTTAAATGTTACATTATGTTATATTCAGAGTGAGGCTACTGTTTTAGGTAATCAGTGTGGAGTAGATTAGCTTGTAGTAGGGACATTTGCAGGTTAGGTGGGTTGAGTGCAATTGTATTTCAGTTTTGGGTGAGGTGGAAATGGAGCTGAATTTTGAAGTTTTGAAAGTTTTCTGAAGTTGTAAGAGAAGGAGGGAGGGAATTCATTTTTTTTTGCTAGGGAAAATGATAGGAGAAGTTGACCAGTGGGATGGTTTGGTTTGTATACAGAAAGTAAATTTTGGTGGGCAGATCTCTTAGAGTTCTGTGAGGGGTGTATGATGGTAGTATGTTAGTTAGAGCTGGGCATCTAGTGGGTTTAAAAATTAGTTTGTGGGCTGTAGTGAGTTGGAGGTAGTTAAGGTAGTTGGGAAGTTCTAGCCAATTTAGCTGGTGGAGAGATGTACAGTGGTGGGAGGAGTATTTGGATTTAGTGGCGAATTTAGAGATTAGAGATTTTGTTGTAACAGATTTCCAGTCTGGAAAAGATAGAGGAGGATAGGTTAGTTAGAAGAGCAGCACCGTACAAAAGTGACTGTAGTAAGTAGGTAGTGGCAAGTGTTTGTCTTGTAGAAGGAGAGAGAAAGTGGGAGTTTCTGTACAGCATGCCAAGTTTCTGATGTGTTTTTTTTAATATTTAGCTGAATATGAGTATCGAATTTTAGGTGTTCATCAATGGTAACCCCAAGAAGTTTAGCAGAGGGAACAACTTCTATGGAGGAGTTAGCGAGGCTGATCATTTTGAAAGAGTTTTTGTTGAGAGTGATAGATTTAGAGGGAGAGAAAAGTAGGATCTTAGATTTGTTGGCATTTAGAGAGAGGTGGTTTTGATGCATCCAATTCTCAGTAGTTGAGAAGGTGATTTGAGTTTTTGTTTGGAGCTCTGGTAGGTTAGAAGTAGAGCAGACTAGAGCTGAGTCATCTGCGTATTGTACTATCTTAGTGTTTGGAATGGCTGCATGAAAATCATTAATGAGTATACTAAAGAGCATTGGACCAAGTATGGATCCTTGGGGGTACCCTGATTGGGGTGGGAAGGAAGGCTGAAGTGCGAGTCTGCCACTTCACTGCCTGAGATCTGTCAGAGAGATAGCTACTGAACCAGGTTAGGGTATTTTGAGAGAGGTTAAGGTTAGAAAGGTGTTTCAGGAGGTGGGAATGGGAGACAGTGTCAAATGCCTTGGAGAGATCAAGAAGGAATGTAGATACAATTTCTCCAGAGTCACAGGCGTGGTTTACTATGTCTAGGTAAGAGAGAAGAGCAGTTATTATACTATGGCCAGGACGGAAACCATGTTGTGTAGGGGTGAACGGTTGATTATTGGTGAGGAAAAGCATGAGTTGGAGGTGGATGCATTTTTCAAGAATTTTAGAGATTGGGGAGAGAATCAGTGGCGGATCCAGGATTTTGCAAAGGGGGGGGGTGCAGTCTGGAAAGCTGACGAGTGAGGTGAGAAAGCAGAACACTGGGGAAGGGGAAGTGAAAAGATCACCTTAACATATTCTATCAGAATGTGTGAAAACACTGCAACATACAATCAGTTGGAACTCGGTGGGAGTGGAATTAGCATAATGGTTAAGGTCTTCACTTCATAGATGCAAAGTACTGGGTTTGATTCTGACCTCTGCTTATTAGCTAGACTTAAAATTACCCTTCAGGGAAGTTAGCCTAATATTCTCCTAGGATCCAAAAAACCTGGTGTGGCTGTGTTAGTGGAGGCACACAACTCCTATCCAGCACACAGCGTATTTACAGACATTACCAGTTGTTTTAAAACATACCTGGAAGATATGTTTGGTTGCCCATGCCAACTCAGTTATTTTTTAATGCAAAACAGTGTAAGAAACTTCTCTGTGTGGAACATTTTCAGTCCATATCTATATCTAGTTAATCACTGTATATTAAACTAGATATATATGGATTGAAAATCTTCCACACAGAGAAGTTTCTTACACTGTTTTGTTTTTGGACCCACTATATTTGTTTAGTGGGTTGTTTGAGACTTCAGGGATACCACAGAGATTACTTGAGTTATTTTCTAAAGCAAACCTGACATATGCATTGTGGTATCCTAGCAGAGAGTCCCAGTGAAGGTGATATCACTCAACAATACCTTTAGCAAAGTAAATAATGATTTATGTGAAACCAGCAAAGTTAATTTAAGTAAATCATTTTATGTGCCCAAGTGAAGTTCAGTTAATTAAAAAGAGCACAGCAAGTTAAGGAACTACATATTATGAAAAAAGTCCTAAAAACTAAGTAAGTTAAGTTATAGGCAAAGTATGAAAACAAATCTAACTACCGTAGCATTTCACAAAGGACAGTAACACAAAATCTACTTTAATGTCTGATCAGCCTAATATGCAAAGCCATGGTAAGACTTATTAGGAAACAGGAAACCTCCAAACACTGATCCTATTTCAGTTTGGATTTGTCAAGGGCAGATCATGCTTACTCAGTTTGGTGGACTTTTTTGAAAAGGTTACCAATACAATGGAAGGTAAAAGGGTCCACACTGCATGCCTCAACCTGGTCAAAGCTTTTGACACAATCCCCCACTCAGGCATTGTAGAAAAGCTAAATAAAACGGGAGTCGCATCCTATTACACACTGGATTACCACCTGGCTTACAGATAGGATGCAAGAAAACAAAATAGGGAAGGTTACCTCCACAAAGGGATGGGTCACCAGTAGAGCCCCCTAGGGTTCTGTGCTGGGACCTTTCCTATTTAGCATCTACTTCTCTGAAGTAAAACTCAATACCAAAGGGCTCTGGCTGACTAAGATTGCACATGGCTGCAAGTTAGGAGCAGTCACTGAATCCCCAAATTACATAGCCATTCTGTGGGAAGGTTTATCCCAAAAAAATAACTTGTGCCAGAATCATGGAGCGAAAATAAATGTCAATAAATGCATTATTGTATTATTTGGGGGAAGCCATCTACCTCAGGGAAGAACCACAATGACATTAGGACCCTATGAGTAGGCTTGTTTGGATTTGGGAAGTTATCTGGACAGTGACCTAAATTTTAACCAATGTGTCTACTGAGGTAAAAAAGTCCTTCTATATAGCACAGCTTATAAAAAGGGATTATATCTTCCAGTAGGATGCAGATGATCTTTGTAGCCAGTGATTCACTGCCTCTGTACCTAGGAAGAGTAGGACAAAAGGGGTGATGGTCTATATCACTTGCTCCCTAGTTAACAACCTGTGCTTCACCACAATACACTGCTTGCATCTCATTACTGAGCCTGTATATACAGCAATCAATAACTACTGCTAAGTAGGGCTTCTCCCTTATGCATTGTAGAGAAGCCATGACAATACTGCAAGACATGCAGATGGTGTATGTATCCTGCCAGCCACTGAAGTATACCATCCACTAATTAGTAATGCAGAAGTCCTACATGTCTAAATCCTATATGTCCATAACCCCGCTACCACTTAAACAGTAAAAACAGCAGGTTTAATAAATATTACTCTGATCTCTGGGCAACTTCTGTTTGATTAGATGCATGGCACTGGAGGGACTGAGTGGGGAAGATAGGAGTGAGTGGTCAATGCCAACACACCTAGGGGGAGGGAGGTAGCCTAGGCTCCCTGGAATAGCCCCATGAAGTGCCTGGTGAGCTATATGCTGTAAGAAGTATACTTCTTAAGTTGAGGTTTGACCATGCATGGATGAGAGCATGCACTTTCTTAATGCAGGAAATGCAGAGCTTGCAAAGATACACTTTGTTGTGGGAGGTGGGGCACACTCCCCAGCAGAAGTTTGATGCAATACTAGTGTGTTTTGACTCTTCACTAGTCTCAGGTATGGGTCAGATTGAGCCAAGAGAAGGATATGGTGGATACAGCAGATCCAGTGAATTCACAGAGGAGTTGGTGGCAGCTGAACATCAGCTGCAGGGAGAAAGGAAATAAACATTCCACTGAACAGCATGTCATTTATCAGTGACTGTGCTGGCCACTGGAACTTTACACAGACTAACTGGAGATATTACTGGGGTTTTGAAAGCATTTATAAACCAGATCCTACAAAGTTTCTCAAGAGTCTACTGTCAAATGCAGTGATGAATAGTTACATGCCTTGGATGCAGGCTGAGTGGACACCTATGATGAGTGAATTCCACCCATATGCCATGTGCCAGATAAACTGGGTACAATGGATGCCACAGACACTGAGATCCAGAAACCTTTCACTGATGATGTGACTGTCTGTGCAAATGTATTCCTTATGTTATCAGGTGGTGTCACTACACAGATGTGTGTGCTATCAGTCCCAAAAAAATTGTGATGCCAATAGTTGGCACTCTTGTGCCAATTACCAGATCATTGAAGATGGTCAAGGATCATGAGTGCACTCAGAACAGTGGGAATTTAAGTGGGAATAGGGATATGTACAGCAATCACACAGTTAGTATGTATATTTGTAACAAAGGTGTGGGTAACAGCCCCCAACATCGTGCCAGCTATCCTTTAGAACCATACTGTCATCACAGACACCACAGTAGGTGGTATACAAGCATGCACAGAAGAGTGGACATTAACATAAGTGAACGTGTATTATCTTACCTATAAAAGAGGTTGCATTGCCTAGGCAGCTGTGGGGGAACACTACAGCATACTTCCACAAACCCTGACAGGCATTTAGAGTACATGTATACTGTACAAGCTTGTGTCAGACTTGCATCAAACCTCCACAAGATGATCCTACATGACTGCAGCGCCCACAGGATGATAGTCTACTCCCTCCATCACCACCTATACTGAAATAGCCATCATCAGCATCAGCTGATCATTGTGTAGTAGTCTGTATATGTAGTTAATGTACTTTAAGCAGTACTCCATGATAAACATATCTAAGTAAGCAGTAATATTCCCTCCATGTTGCACCCACATCCATGCCCCAGTGATTACAAAAATGGAGTCATGTTTTACTAAGAGTAACAAACAGACATTATCTATTAATTCTTGTCATTGCTGTGAGGACCCTCTACTATCCCACAGCAGACCAAGGTCCTGGACCTCCTCCTTAGCATTGTGCTTAATGACATTAAAGTCTAGAATGGCTGTACTCCAGCTTCCATGCCCACCAATGACATTTACATCCAAGACCACCTCAACCTACCTGTACTGCCTCAGCTCTTCATTGCCATCTTGACCCACAAGAAGGGTGACATCTGTGTAGTGTTTATTAACAGTCACCTCAACCTCCTGCATGATAAACTTCATATTTGTTTTCTAGCCACTCACTGAACCACAGGTAACAAGACATAAAGTAATTGTTATAATGGCTAACTTCTTCCACACGCAGCCAAACAAATATGCAGGCCAATAAGAAAAACAGGCCTAAGAAATATACATGGTAGAAAATGAAATGCTTAGCCACATTCTTTCAATTTATTTATTTAATGAAATCTGCTATCCATACTCACAGACTGTACCTATTTTAGCTACAGCCCCATTAATACAGCAGGATCACAGCAAGAAATGGAGTTAAAGTTAAGGCTGATAGACAATGTGAAAATTACCAAACTGTGTTATGGGAAATCAAATCTAAAAATATTCACATATATAAAGCAACCAAATCGCGTGCAGCTTCATAAAACATTTTTACTTACAGTCATGGAAAATGCAACACGGACTGGAGTTCCGCTGTGGCAACCTCTAACCGGGAAAAGCCGAAAGACACAACAACTTGCAGAACTGCTAGTTAAAATTCTGTGCGCGAGTGTGGAATGTGTTTACATCTGCATTGTCACATGAGTGTGCGATGTCGGGTCTTCCTTAAAGGAGAATACTCTGGCACTACGGATGTAAACACGTTCCGCACTCGTGAGTGGAGAGATTTTATTTTTTAAAAGCTGTTTATTTTTTTCTGCCTTCAGGATGTGCGGGTTAACCAAAAGGGGGAGGTGTGCACCCCTGCGCCAAAGCCTAAATCCGCCACTGAGAATGGCTATAGGTCATAAATCTGAGATGTTATTATTTTTGCCACCTTTGTGGAGGGGTAGGATAAAGGCAGAACACCACAGTTTGGGAACATAAGATTCCTGTATGGATCTATTAATGAGGATGCTGATAGGGATTGCGATACCATCAGCTGCTAGTTTTTGGAATAGTGAGGGGATATTGTCAGGGGCGTTGGAGCATGGCTTAAGTTTGGAGATAAGTTTTTTATATATGAGGTGGAGATGGGCTTGAGTTAAAATGTAGGAAGATTGCTGGGGATGGGAGCTTTGGTAGAGGTTAGGGAAGAGGGTTTGAGGGGAGGGGTCATGATTTGGGAAGGTCTTGGGGAGTTCTGCTATAGAGTTGATAAAGAAGGAATTGAATAGAGTGGTTATTTCTGGGTCAAGTTTTGCTGGTGTCAGGGCAAGGATTTAGTTTGGTCCCTGGGTTTAGCAGAGAGTTGATGGTGTCCCAGAATTTTTTAGGGTTTTTGGAATGATTAGTCTGCAGTTTAGTATACTAGTTTTTTTTATCTTTTATAATTTGATTTTTGTCTAGGTTGCAGAGTTGCTTATATTTCAGGAGGGTGTCAGGGTCTTTATTGTGGTGGTAAAGTTCCAGGTTTTGTCTCTTTGTTGCATAAGTGTTTTAGTATCTTTAGTTAGCCATGGGGCAGAGTTGGGTTTTATACGTTTTGTTCTTGGTGGAGCTTGGGAGTTCATGGTATTTAAGAAGGTTGAGTTAAATAAGTCTACGGCCTGGTCTAGAGGAAGAGTTTTTAGGCTGTCCCAGTTTGTTTGTTTGAGGGAGATGGAAAGAGTTGTGGGGTTAAAGTTTGTGAGGTTTCGAGTCTGGATGTATTGGTGTTGGTGAGGAATGGAGGGGGTTGGGAAGTGGTCACTCATGGAGTCAGGCAGGATGCCTGTGTGTGACATTTCATTTGGGTGGGAGACTAGCATCCAGTCAAGGGTGGAGCCTGGGAGATTGTTTTTATTGGGTCTGGTAATGTCATTTGTGAGTTGTGTGAAATTAAATAGATTGATAGAAATGGAGGGAGTTTTGGAATTAATTTTGTTCCAGTCAATGTTCACATCCCCTAATACATATGTTTCAAGTGTAATATTGGTTGATACCCATAGAAGTATTTATTCAAGTGTATTGCTGTTGTTACCAGGGGGTTGTAGAGGGCCATAATGCAAATGTTTTTATGGCCATTTATTTTGAGTATTCCTATGGCTAGTTCAGCGTTATTGAACTGAGGAATGGGCTTGGGTAGGGAGTGATAGAGAGCAGACTAGAATAAACTAAGGCTACTCCTCCTCCTTTCTTATTTTGGCGGTCATGTCTGAGTGCATGAAACCCAGGGGGTAGGATTCGAGAGTCAGGAATGTGGGGTTTTAGCCATGTCTCAGAGACTGCTACTATATCTAGTAAAGTATAGTTTATTCAAGCCTGGAAGTGGGATATTTTATTTCTCAAACTTTGGGTGTTAATGGTAAGTAGTTTGAGATATCTATGGGTAGTAGTATGGGTTGTGCTTGGGGGAGTGTGGTTGGTGTTACTCTGTGGTCCAGGGTTGGGGTGTATGCCTCCTGATAAGTAGAGTTTGGTAAAGGAGAATGTGAGTAGGAGTTTGGGTTTGCTCCTTGAGTTTTGTGGGGAAAGCAATATTGCTTTAGGTGTGTTGTGTTTCAATGAGGAGGATGCAATCTTTGGTTTGTAGAAGTGGAGTGGGTTTGGTTGACTAAGAGAGGAGGATATGGTGTGAAAGTGGGATTCTATAGGGTAAGGGTGGGAGTTGGTAGTAGAGATGGGGGATGGGAAAGGGGGAGTTTGGAAGAGGAATAAGAGGTTGCATGGAACAGAGGGATTAGAAGAAGTAAAAAGATAGAGTAGCTGTGAAGTGTTAGTGGAAGTGGTGAGAGCATGGTTAATTAGGGAGGTATGAGTAGGTGGTATGTTGGAAGTGGGTATGTGAGAGAGTAAGAGGGAGGGGTATAGCTATGTGTAAAGGGTGTGATGGATCAGGCTGGGGAGTGGTTGGATAGTCAGTGGAGGATGGGTGGGGGAGTGGATGAATAGGACTAGAGAGTGGACTGGATGAGCAAGAAGGGGTGGAAATAAAGATAGGAGTAGTGGGGGTGGGTGGAAATTGGGGGCAGGGTAGGGGAGCGGAGTGAGCCCACAGGGTGAACGGAGTGGTTTAGAGCAAAGAAGACTTGACCAGCAGCAGAAATCAATCAGTAAAGCAGAGAGCAGTGCTCAAGGTAAGGGGGCACTAGGTCACAATGTATCCAAGGTAGAAAGAAGGAGCGAAACATACAGGGATTGGAGCCTAACAGGAAGGTGGAGGTTGTTAAGGAAGAAAGCTGTGCTTACTAAGGGAGAGGAGTAATTGGTAGTGAGTAAAAGCTGCCACCTAGTGGCCAAACAGCGTAGTTCTGAGGTGAAGGCACAAGCACTCCAGGGGGTGGGATGGAGCCTAGAGAGCTTGGAGGGAGATGGTAGGCTGCTAGCAGGCGTACGCTGAGTCAAATAATAACCATAAGGGATTAAAATGATTTACACATATGCTGTGTCTTTCGGCCTTTTCCAGTTAGGGGTCACCACAGCGGAACTCCGGTCTGCTAATGATTGGCAGTAGATTTTTACATGCCCAGTTGCCAGCTCTGATGCACAACCTTCAACGAAGGTACGCCCATTCACGCATGTCTCCACACAGAAGATGAACAGGAAGTCTTACTGTGAGGTGACAATGCTACCGCAGCACCACCACCGCAGTATAAAATTATTTGTACCCTATATGTGTACCCTATAAAATGATTTACACATATAAGGTACATAAAATAAGGGATTAAAATCATTTACAGATACAGGGTATATACAAGCTAGTTGTAGTTCTTGAGGGGTGGCAGAATAGTTGCAGGAGGCACTACTGGGTCCCATTGGTAGTTCTTTCAAGAGTCTTAGATGGATCTTTCAGGGTAGGACACCAGGGTACTATGTGGAACAGAGTGGGTGTTGAGATGTAGTCATTGAGATCTGTAGAAGGAACAATAAGTAGTTATAGACAGGAGTGTGACAAATCATTCAGTAACCTGGAAAATAATTTAGTTAGAAAGTTTAGAGATAGCAGTAAGCAAACTAGGGAGGAGGGGAGAGAGTAAAAGGGGAAAGAGATATACAGACCACAGGTGCAATTCAGAGTAAATGCAAACTAAAACATTCCATAAAACAGTAATTCAACAGTTTCAACCCAGGTACGGCGGTACAGAGCAGTAAGAGTCCACATTAAAGCAGACAGTTAAAAACAGACACTCTGCACTTAGGAGTCTGCAAATATCATTAAGCAACTTGATCAGGTTTCTAATTCAAAAGGCAAATACTGCTGAAAACAGAGTTAAAGCCAATGGAGCATATCCAGCACTTCTAAAATATGCTGCAGTTACATCTATACACTTACAGTAGGGTGGCAGTTACATACAGAACACAATCACTCATATACGAGCAACTGCTGGTTAAGACCCTTTCATTGGTTGCAACAGACAAAAACTGTAGTCATACAACAGGGTAGCAGTAACACACAACACATTACAAAAGTCAGGCAGTTGCAGCACTAATAGTTATGGCAGGGAGTAATATAGAAACACTTCAAACATCTGTGGCCCATGTTCTGAAACACGTTCCTTATAATACAGTGGATTTATTGCATACAGCCAGTTAGTTTTGTAACTACTATAAAAGATACAAGCCAGCAGTTCAACAGATTTGCTGAAGAGTGGGACTTTACTCATGTTACAAGTAGCTCTGAGTATCCACAGTCAAATGGTTTGGCAGAATGTGCAGTTCAAAGTGCGAAACAATTACTAGAGAGGTCAAATGAGACAGTATTGATGTTTTCCTGAATCTCTTGAATCTCAGAAATGTTCCTCATAATAAACATCTTCATTCACCTGCACAGAGACTTATGTCGAGACTAACTAGAACCACATTATCAATCAGTAGTAATTATTGGTTCCATGTGTTAAAAACAACAGATCATTGAAAGCCCGTCTGATAAAGAAGTGCTTATCCCAGAAGTCCTATTATGACAAGTCCAACAAATCACTCAATCCATTATGAGAAGAAGAGATAGTGAGGATGCAGACAACAAAAGGTTTTGATTGACTTGGAGTCATGAAGAGTGTATGTCCAGAGCCGAGATCGTACATGGTGGAATTGCAAGGGGCAGAATTTAGGTGGAATCGGAAACATTTAGTCCTGGTGTCCATGCCTGTATTGCAGTATCATACCTGCGAGAAAGACTCTACATCTCAGAGTGAGTTATCCAGTGTTCCAGTTCCAGAGGACATTCTAGTAAATATCCCTGTTCCTGAGAAGAATCCTGAAACTCTAGAAGCAAGGTGTTCATCAATGATTGTCGCTGTTGCTAAACCCAGTTCTGATTGCTATATCCCTAGATCAGGTCACATTCCCAGACCATGTTCCAGATACACAGCAACTTGGACATGAAAGTTTATTTCTTATTGTCTGTACAATTGCATATTCTTTTTTCAAATGTCATTATATCATGGGCAATTCATTAAAGAGGGAGGATGTAGACTGATATATATGTATACCTTTAAGAAGCTTTCTAAGGGCTTGCACAAATGTATAAATACTGAGCATGTGTGAGCCTGACTGCCATTTTATAGTAAGCTGTTGAGATGTAAGCATGAATGTCTGTGTAGTCTGTCAGTTATAAGTTTATTTTTTGTACTGCTGCTATCCAGCCTGATGTGTTTCTGTGTAATAAAGCATATAAACAAACTACCCCGCTTGTTCGTTTTCAGTTGTAAAACAAGACGAGTGACAATAAATTTCTATTGAAACCTAATTGAAGCAGCTCATCTGCAAAAACAAGGAGATCCACCCCTTTGATAGCTCTTTTAAGGTCCACACAGACCCTTCTGATGAGGCAATGACCATCCATATTAGAGTAAATGCTAATGATTATATACAGAGCAGTAAGTGTATTATGAGGTGATGTTGTTTATAACTGGCAGTAATTTGATTTGAAAGACCATTTAGCTAACACAATTTTATGTTTGCTAAGACTAGTCAAATGTCTATCTGTTCACATGCATTGGGGAAGTTAATTAAAATGCTGCCAGTCAAAGAGGAGATATTACGATTTGGGATAGGTTCTTGTATCTTGTTGAACTAACTGTGTCACTCCTTCTTCTTGGGATTACTATCTAAGTATTTTCTTTGTGTTCTTAATCAAGTAAGATCTAAATCCTTTAGTATGTAAGCTTTTACTGTTCATGTATTTGTAAATGGGACAGTGTAGTGGTCAACCATATATAAGGTAGCTGGTGCAGGATGTAGAATGCTTGGCAGATATACTGTGAAGTCAGGATGTAATTTATTGGAAACAAAGACATAGTGTTATGTATGCTGGGAGTAATTTGTAAAGTAGGTAGAAAGCTGCAGAATAAATGCTGAGGATGAGATATAGGTGGATAGGGAAATTAGGAGGGTGGTTAGTAGGGATGAAAGATATTTTGACTAGCTGTTTGGGTTGCAGATTACAGTTTGAATTGTCTGGAGTCACATGCAATGGTCAATCAGGTAAGACACTAGGGAGGTAAGGAGTGACCAGATTCTAGGGTAGTAGGCCGTGGTTTGATGTTAGGAGGAAGATTACTGACTGTAGCAGTGGATGATTGGCTGGCAGGTAGACATTACATGATATGAGAGTCAATGAGAATGGAGTAAGGTAAGGAGCAGTGCAGAGTGGGAATCTGCTGATGCAGGAGGAAGATGCTTTCCAAGATAGGAATATTTTCTAGAAAGTCACTGAATGCAGTAGAACCCTCAGTAACTGCAGAAAGGTAAAATCATTTCACTTTCAGAGGAGTTACTTTAAACTCTGTTTTGTAATAAAGGGGACCATATGTTCTGTGCCTTATGGAGGCCCCTTTCCAGTACTAGATTAAAAGTGAGGTACAATTAGTAGTGAGTACTTTTTCTGGGGAATGACCAACTTTATTTCTAACATTGATCTGCAGGATGGCCTCTGCACAATGCTCAGCGTAATTAAAAATACTATGGGCAATGAGGGAGAAGGAGATAGGTCTCGTTACGTAGATCAACAATATCAGAAGGTTGTCAAGACCACTGTTAAAGGTGTCTTGCTTTCATTTTTCACTTTTTTGTATAATTCACAAATCCCTGTACTTGCTTTTTAAATTATAACGTTTAGACAGCGGCAATGATCTGTTGGAAAGAGGGGATAGTGAAAAAATTATAATTTGAGTAACATGGAGGCAGTGAATGCTATAATCAGAGTAATTTAGAAATTGGAATAATTTGTAACAGTGTAAAGATCCAGACACCAGCAGTAGTCTTTATTCTATTAGTGTGCTTTTCTTTGTGTAAGGGTGATTGATGGGCAGTGTACCACAACTAGGCAGATGAAGCCATTTTACAAAGAACATCACAGATGGCACTTACATGAAATGGCTCCAGAGCAAACACTAAATGGTGCCTACAGTTAGTATGATGTTGAGTATACTGGGAGAATGGGAAGACGGAAAAGAAAGCTAAAAAATTGTGTCTGCCCAGGCTGTAGCAAACTACATTAAACTCTGCCGATTTAGGTAAAGACACTGAATGTTTAGATGCAACAGGATGTTTGTAGCTAGTAATTGTACAACAGTCTCTGTATTGCTTTGTCTCTAAGGGCATGGAAAATAAAGAGAAGACTTAAAGCAGTAAACATATGCTCATACAAGTTACAAAGGTTAATAGAATAAAGGAGGTGTGTACACTTATTCTGGAATTCATGTAGAAGAATGTGCAATGGCATAAACAGCTCTAACCTATTTACATTTTCCTTATGTCCCATATAAAATGTTTGTAGTTTTTATGGCACAATATGGATTATGGGCATTAAAGGAAAACACTCTAAACCTGAACAAAATATATGTTTTTCATCATATCATGATATTTTGCATACAGCTAATGTATTGTTCTATTTTATTCACTTTTCATTTTTTATACTGCAAAGTGGCTGTCACAACATTCTGCTCTATCAATGTGATTTGTGTTTTTAATCCCTCTCTCCTCCTCCCCCTAGAGAGGAGCGTTGGTCCCTATAATATAAAATTGCCCAGGCATCATACGGAAAAACATTTCTTCTCCATTCAGTTAAAATTACACTGATGTGAGTCACTGGCTTTGTAGTTAAATATAATATATGAAACTATATGAAAGGTGAGTTGATGCTTCTTTTGAATTGAATTTTTCTGATCAGTTCTTACTTACAGTTGGTAACAGTCTTATTTAGGCCTCTTACATTTTCTTCATGGCAAAAGAGGTGAAAAAGCAGGGCTTTGCTAAGTGTTCAAAGATGTAGTCCTTAAAAAAAATCTTGATCCCCCATTCCTGTAAGCTGTGAAAGTCATCAATTATGTTCATTCATGGGTGATGAAAGTTGTAACTTCAAAGAGCTAATAAAGCAAATGACAGCCACCTGTAGGTTTAATATTGTTTTTTTCATTTTGTGGTAAACTAGAGAAAATCAATATTTTGCTTGACTAAAATGAATGTATTTACCAGTTTTACATCTATTGTTACAGTACTGCTCATCTCTGTTTCTCTTATAATTTCAACAACTAACCCTTTGAAAACAGTTTCCCTTTAGCTGTCTATGACACTTTACTGACCTCAGCAGGAAATAGTCTGAGGATGTAAAACTGCGGGCAGCGATAAATGGTGAAATCTGCAAACCCTTTGGCATCTAGCTTTGGTCATGCAAGTGAAGACAAACTCCTTTCTTAAACAAAGTGAAATTTGAAAAGGAAAAAAAATGATGGGACCTTCATGATCTCTGTGGCAGGAATACAAGTGCAAATGAAAAAAAAAATAAAAGTACTAAATAAATACAAAAGTCTAAGGGGAGGCAGAATTTCAGTAAATTATGTAATGCTGCACTGATGATAGTTATAAAGAATGAAAAGATATGTGACAGTATAATATAAAAGGAAAAATGTTAATTTGTTTTTTTCTTTTCTTTTAATGTATGTTTATGACTTAAATAATTATTTAATAAAGGTGTTAAACAAGCAAACATCTAAGTCACATTATACAGGAAAATAACTGAGTTAAGGCAAACTATATTGGAGAGTTGCAGTTTTATTTTATATAATGCTAGTCATTAAAATTGCACATATTTTTTATTCAGCAGTACGTTTAATTTCATTCATTTTTATGTAAACTTGGTTATCTGTAGTCTGAGACTTTTTGCAAGATTACAAACACGTAAAGCAGGACTGCATGTTTAATGACTATTACAAAACTTTGCAGACAACTGATTTTAAACACTGAGGTCATAAATATGTATAAGAAATTAGTTTACAAACTTAACCAAGTTATGCATCATATAGGTCTACAGACAGATTACTACTGCATAATAACAATATGTCTTTCAACTTAGGAAAGATGATAGAAATAATACACAAGCTATTTTGTTTTATTACTTCAGTCTGCTACACACTCGGTTTAATTGCTGGAGTCTTTAAATCAGTCTAGAATCAGAGACAATTAGAGACGCTCTGAGTGTCAGAAACATGATGGACACAACTGAGCTAGGTCAGCTGCTGTTTACATATCAGACACTACTTAGTCCTAGGCTCTTTTACCATTACTATTGTGAGAAAGGTTTATGAACACAGCAGCTAATTAAAAAAGCTACTCATGGCCAAAACAGGGCCCGCAGCGAGAGCATATATTCTCCAGAGGTGGTCAAGGGATGCAGTGATGAACTAGAACTTGACATGCATATGTTCATTGATGAGATTCAGTGCGTACAAAAGCAGCAAGATAAGAAAGGGAGCCAGCATCCTTAAGGGTTCAGTGCATTGGTTTCATCTATTTTTAACTAGATTAAATGTTGGAAATGGGAGTACAGGACAGTCATGAAAAGGGGGGGGGGCAATCTGAGGGAAGCTCATAAGGTGAACTACTAAGGAATGATCAGGATGGGTGAGGGAAAGGAAGGGTCATTCTTTTTTTTTTATTTTTTTTGGGGGGGTCAGGTACTAATTTTCTAAATAGCAAATAGGTAAATTGGGAAAGGAACTAAAGAAAGATGAGATGGAGGAAAGGTAAGAGGGTTAGGATATGTAGCAGGAACACATAAACAAACATAAAATACAGACAAGACTGACAGGGGAGGTTTTGATACATTGAGGGAGGGGGACTATAGTGGATTAGTGCATTAGACAGACAGAAAGACAGACAGATAGAAGACAATGGTGATGGGGAGGATTGGGCAACAAAAAGGAGGACACTGGACATAAAAGGGATTAAAACACTAGGATGTGGGATAAGGCTGAATGACCATCAGTTCCATCCTGCCTGTGACAGACACAGTGGGAGTCCACAATCCACAATGGACACTTTCACCAGTGGGTCCAGGAGCCAATGGTGCAGCCAGTGGTGGGCAGTGTTACAACTCTGCACACTGCAAGAGAAGACTTTCCATTGGCTGATATCAGCATCAATATGCTGTCTACCAGCTCCCCTACCATCTCAGTAAGCTGGCTGATAAATGGCTTCTTAACCCTGGCAGAGTAATTCCTGTGAGAATGGCAGCACCCACGACCACTGAAGCCCCACAAGGGCAGGATTAGTGGATCTATCTACCTCTTCCACATGATGTTGATGGGGCAGGTGGTATTTGTGACAAAGGGAGATACTGCCAGCACAGCTATCTGGAATTTTGTAAATAATTATATGTCATTTGTGAATAGCAACATGATTTATATAAGATGCTTATGTTACAAATGTATTAGAACTGTATGTTTTGTGCATATCAGGCTGCTCTGTACAGGTGTTTGTGCTGAGAAGATATTTTGTAGAGTGCTTGTTCTTGAAATGTATCCACAGTGTGCCCTGCTGGAAGAGAACAGAAATGTACATGCACTATTGTAACTGCTTAAATGTATATGTTAACAGAGGAAACTGGTGGGTTGACTTCAGTCCAGCAAACTTCAGAAAAATAGCTGAAATTAAATTACTTTATAGGTTACGCCAGAGACACAATGTCTATACTAGGGAGCTCTCTGTATTTCCTTTATGGTTAACTAATTACTAGTTTTCAAATGGGAAGGCATGCAACTGTTTTATGACTTCCAGCATCTGCCAAAGATCTGAAGTCTATGTATTTTCACAGGTAAATGCTAAATACTGCCAGCTGCCAGCAGTGGGGGTTTCACCTGGAATAGAGTCAGATGACAAGAAATTATGTAATTCTGCAAGCTATCCCAGAAGTAATATTTGAGATATTAATTTGAGGACACTTTTAGAGAGATAGGGCATTCTGTATTTTGTCTTGGACCTGACAACAACTACTAGAAGATCTATTCGCCATACATCTGCCTTGCTCTTGGTCAAACTACCATTTGTATTAATATTAATATTACACAGTAAGATTGGACACCCTTTGTTAAGGGCCTTAAAGTAGCCAATAAGGAGTTGGCTAGTGGCAGTGATAACTACCTTATAGTCTGGGCAAAAGGAGGCATAGCTACTAAACCTGTGCCAGCCTTTCCCAGGTGTGTGTGTGTGTGTGTGTGTGTGTGTGTGTGTGTGTGTGTGTGTGTGTGTGTGTGTGTATAAATCAAACCTCAAAGAGTGTATGTGTCAGCTAGGTAGGCAGGGACACAAAACACTTGTTGGACAGAGAGGGTGTTGGATGTCTTGGCTTGACCACTCAGCTGAGATCTCAACTCTATAGCTGTGCCAGTGAGAAGTCTTATTGGGACCTGGAGAAAGAGGGAGAAACCAGACCAAGACTGACTGTGGTCTCTGTGAGCTCTTAAGGAAAATTGCACTTGATTCAGAAAGCTACATCTGGAAATACTGTGTGTGTACCTTGTCATCCTCCCAGTGTACAGCCCCATGGTTGCCAGTGGTGAGGACTGAGGCTTCTTGATTACTGGTCCAGTGGTGGGTTATCACAGTGTTGGCTACTGGAGCTTGCGCTTGTTGCTATATAAAAACAGAAAATAAATGGAGAGGAACAACAAAATAACCACTCCCAAAAGTTTAATCAAAATAAATGATAAGGATGAAGGGGGTGGGGTAGAGAAACTCAAACATACATTGAAGTACAGTACTGCATAACAAAGAAAACATGTTATGTCAAGTAGAAATGCAGTAGTCTTATTAAAAAGCATCAGTAATAATATCAGAGGTCTACTACAAATGCAGAAATACGTAGCTTAAGATTTGCGACCTCTATAAACTAAATCACTTGTACATGCAAATGTTTAGCAGATGCACTACCAGTGAGTACACAGTGAACTTGAGTACATTTATTAGGATTACTTTCTCAGTGATGATGGTTTAATTTCTGGTGTCATTCCAAAGAGGGTGTGATATTTGTCAGCATGGAAGGAGATGGCCAACAGACCCTGCTGTTTTGCCAGGGATGGTCTCCACCTCTCCCCTCTAGGCTCTCAAATATTAGCTAAAACATTGTCCTCCCCCATTGTGCCATTTTAGGCAATGCCAAACTGAAACTACTTCCAACACAGCAAATCAAAACCAAAAAAATATAAAGGTGTTACTGCTCAATGCTAGGAGACTAAAGAAGAAGCTCCGCTCCCAACAAGCTCTCCTCACCCTAGAGAATGCTGATGTCCGTGCAGTCACTGAAACATGGTTTAAAACTGCAGAGAGCACACTGGCAGTGCAAGGTTATAATGCCTTCCCCACATTTAGACCATACTACACAGGGACTAAAGGCAGAGGTGTCTCGATTTGTATCAAAAATAAATATGTCTCAAGGCTGGTCAAACAGGTCAATGCACTTGAGCTTTTCCACATTCAAATCACCACAGGGAAAATCCCATACCACTTCCTTGCAAGCTATAGGCCTCCCTCTATTACCCAGGAAACCCGTAACATGTATTTGTGCTTACTGGAAATGCTCACTATCCAACCCAATACCATGGTCATGGGTGACTTTAATTACTTTGTATTAACTGGGAATCATATACAAAACCAAATGCGAAGGCATAGAGATTCCTGGATTTTATAAATACAAACTCCATAGACCGATTGTCAATATGCTGACCATGGCCACAAACATACTGGATTTGGTCCTCACTAATATGGGAGATCACTCCATACCCCCCCCCCCAAGTGTAATGTCCTCCCCGATAGGGTCAGACCACAAAATGGTCTCTTTTGAAGTAAAAATAAAACCTGAATAACTAGCTCCAGACTCACCTTTACTCTGAACTATTGACCTCAAGTATTTAAACTCATCCACCTTTGCCACCTCTACTCCTTGCATCCTCACCATTCTTCTATCTTCCCTCTCATTCACACACATATATTCTGTCTTACTCCTGCTGACCTTAATTCCTCTTCTCTCTAGAGCATATCTCCATCTCTCCAGGGTCTCCTCCACCTGTTCCCTACTCTCACTACAGATCACAATGTCATCTGCAAACATCATAGTCCATGGGGACTCCTGTCTGATCTCGTCTGTCAACCTGTCCATCACCATTGCAAATAAGAAAGGGCTCAGAGCTGATCCTTGATGTAACCCCACCTCCACGTTAAATGCATCCGTCACTCCCACCGCAGACCTCACCGCTGTCACACTACCCTTGTACATATCCTGTACCACTCTTACATACTTCTCTGACACTCCTGACTTCCTCATACAATACCACAACTCCTCTCTAGGCAATTTGTCATATGCTTTCCCTAAGTCTATAAAAACACAATGCAACTCCTTCTGACATTTTCTGTACTTCTCCATCAAGACTCTCAGAGCAAACATCGCATCTGTAGTGCTCTTTCCCGGCATGAAACCATACTGCTGTTCACTAATCATCATGTCCCTTCTTAACCTAGCTTCCACTACTCTTTCCCACAACTTCATGCTGTGACTGATCAATTTAATCCCTCTGTAGTTTCTACAGCTCTGCACATCACCCTTATTCTTACAAATCGGTACCAAAACACTTTTTCTCCATTCTTCAGGCATCCTCTCACTTTCCAAGATTTCATTAAACAATCTGGTTAAAAACTCCACTGCCATTTCACCTAAACACCTCCATGCTTCCACAGATATATCATCTGGGCCAACAGCCTTTCCATTCTTCATTCTCTTCACAGCTATCCTTAATTCCTCCTTGCTAATTCATTGTACTTCATGATTCACTATCCCTACATCACCCAACCTTCTCTCTCTCTCTCTGATTCTCTTCATTCATCAACCCCTCAAAGTACTCTTTCCATCTCCTAAACACACTCTCCTCGCTTGTAAGTATGTTTCCTTCATTATCCTTTATCACCTTTACCTGCTGCTCATCTGTCCTAGCTCGGCCCCTCTGTCTGGCCAATTGGTACAGGTCCTTTTCTCCCTCCTTAGTGTCCAACCTTTCATACAACTCTTCACATGCCTTATCCTTAGCCTTCTGCACCTCTCTCTTTGCCATGCACCTCATCTCCTTATACTCCTGTCTACTTTCTTCATCTCTCTGACAACCCCACTTCTTCTTTGCCAACCTCTATGCCTGTATACTCTTCTGTAATTCCTCATTCCACCACCATGTCTCCTTGTCATCCTTCCTCTGTCCCGATGTGATACTAAGCACCTTTCTAGCCGTCTCCCTTACTAGGTCTGCTGTAGTTACCCAGCTATTTGGTAACTCTTCACTGCCACCCAGTGCCTGTCTTAACTCATCCCTGAACTCCACCTCACAATTACCCTTTTTCAATTTCCACCATTTGATCCTTGGTGCTGCCCTCACACTCCTCCTCCTCTTCTTGATCACCAACATCATCCTACAAACCACCATCCTATGCTGCCTAACTACACTTTCTCCGGTCACCACTTTACAGTCTCCAATCTCTTTCAAACTAGCCCTCCTACATAAGATATAATCTACCTGTGTGCATCTTCCTCCACTCTTGTATGTCATCCTATGCTCCTCCCTCTTGTTAAAATACATATTCACCACAGCCATGTCCATCCTTTTCACAAAATCCACTACCATCTGACCTTATGCATTCCTTTGTTTAACACCATACCTACCCATCACTTCCTCATCCCCTCTGTTCCCTTCACCAACATGCCCATTGAAATCTGCTCCAATCAACACTCTCTCACCCTTGGGTACAGTCATCACCACTTCATTCAATTCACTCCAAAATTTTTCTTTCTCATCCATTGCACACCCAACTTGTGGAGCATATGCACTAACAACATTCATCATTACACCATCAATTTCCAGCTTCATAAACATCACTCTATCTGACACTCTTTTCACCTCCAAAACACTCTTCACATACTGTTCCTTCAGAATAACTCGTATGCCATTTCTCCTCCCATCCACACCATGATAAAACAATTTGAACCCACCTCCGATACACCTAGCCTTACTCCCCTTCCATCTGGTCTCTTGCACACACAATATACCAACCTTCCTTCTGTCCATCATATCAGCTAGCTCTCTCCCTATACCAGTTATACTGCCAACATCCAAAGTTCCGACCCTCACTACCACAGTCCTAGCCTTTCTCCTCTCTTCCTGCCTTCAGCCATGCCTTCCGCCTCTTCTCCTCCTTCGGCCAACAGTAGCCCAATTTCCGCCAGCACCCTGTTGGCTAATAGTACTGGTGGTGGTGGGTGTTAACCCGGGCCTCAACCGATCCGGTATGGAAATATTTACTGGTGACAGCATGAAATGATTTGGCAAAGTTTTACGCCAGATGCCCTTCCTGATGCAACCCTCCCCATTTATCCGGGCTTGGGACTGGCACAAAGAAATGCACTGGCTTATGCATCCCCAGTGGCTGGGTTCCATTCCTGGACTATAATATTCATATTAAAAGAATCAGCATAATTAAACTTAGAACATTTTTTGCAAAATGGTTAAAGTGGTTAATAATATGTTTATAGTAATATCAGGTAATATTAATACAATACTCACTTTCAACAGTACAGATATACATACCGGATTGGTCGAGGCCTGGGTTAACAATGCCCGCCACCAGTACTGTTGGCCAACAGGGTGCTGGCGGAAATTGGGCTACTGTTGGCTGAGGGAGGAGAAGAGGTGGAAGGCATGCCCAAAGGCAGGTAAAGGCTAGGACTGTGATAGTGAGGGTCGGAACTTTGAATGTTGGCAGTGTGACGACTGGGGAGAGATGGGCTAAGGCTGCCAGCCTAGTCAAATAGAATTTGATATATAATTCTGGCATTTGTAAATAAATGTAAAATACAGGCATGTTTTCTTGAATGTAAAAGAATATTGTGAACTGTGGAACTGCAAAATATGTGACAACATTGCACTCTACTGGCCCAGTGAAGCATGTTGTACCATTTCATGTTAGAATTCGGTTCAAGGCCGGCTGGCTGAAGATTTCATGCCCATTGTTTTAAGGCTAAAGTTTATGACTAGAATTTAGATGTGGAAGGTTCTTTATTGCTCTAGTTTCTGTTAGAATATACATGTGAAATGCCTTGTATTGTTGTAAGTTTCTGAGGAGGTGTTAGATTGCTAAATAATGCAGTTTGTGGCCTGAGAACTCAGACCAGTTGTTAAGATGATGCAGTATGAATACTGAGAAAACCTAAGTGTCAAAATGATGTAATTTGGGAAGGCCTTAGAGACATGTTTGTTAGTAATGTTTAAATACTATTTCTCACAAGAGACTGGAAGCATTTTGACTTTGGACCTCTAACTTATCAGCACTCTGCCTTATGCTCACATGTATGTTTTTGCACTGTGATTTCTTGTAGGAATAGTTAAAGCTAGTAAAGATTAATTAGGTATTTTTCTTTGAAATCAGACCTGTCCTACTGTATTATGTTAAGTTTCTGTGTGATCTCTGTACTCTTAGATATCTCTGTGGTGTAGTAGTTTTGTCTTGTGTTTTAATTGTTGTGTCTTTCGGCTTTTCCTGGTTAGGGGTCTCCACAGCGGAACTCCGGTCCGCTAATGATTGGCAGCAGACTTTCACATACTGAGTTGCCAGCTCTGACACACAACCTTTAACAAAGGTATGCCCATTCATGCATGTCTCCACACAGAAGAAGCTCTAGCTGAGAATCGAACAGGACAACGTCTTACTGTGAGGCGACAACGCTACCACAGCACAACAACCGCAGCTGTCTTGTGTTTTAATTATTTTTTATTAAATATTTTTTAAAACCTTCTACCTGTGACTGATTTGTATAGAGATAAGCTCTAGAGTACATTGCATATTTATAGAGGTTATTGCAATAGTCCACTTTAAAGTAAGCCTTGACTGTTAGTCATACTACCATTGGGTAATAATATTGCACAGTAATAATTGGACACCCTTTTAAGGGGCTTTTAGTAGCTGATATTATTAACTGGGTGGTGGCAGTAATTACTACCATATAGTCTGGGTAGGGTAAAGGGGCACAGATGGTGAATCTGTGTCAGCCTTTCCCAGGAGTGTCTGTGAAGTTGTATAAATATTTATCTCAGAGTGTGTGTGTGTTGTGTCAGCTACTTGGCAGGGAAGCGAAGCACTAGTTGGACAGAGAGGGTACTGAAGGTTCTAGCTTGCCCAGTTTGGCTGAGACCTGGACCCTATAGCTGTGCCAGTGGGGAGTCTTACTGGAGACCTGGTCAGCAAGGGAGCAACCAGTCCCAGACTGACTGTGATCTCTGTGTGCACTTAAGGGAAATTGTACTTTACTGTGTGTATTAGTTATCCTTTCCTCTTCTAGGAGAAGGCCTCCCTGGTGTTAGTGGTGAGGATTGAGGCTCCTTCATTGCTGGGCCAGGGCATGGTCGTCACAAGTGTTTGGCAGTGGTGGAATCTGCTTCACATACTAATTGGCTTGTAGTAGTGTGGGTAGAGCAAATTCCTGTAGCTTATGTACAGTGATCTCTAAAAGTGTTTTGTACTCTAAAACAGCCATGCAGTGTATACTCAGAGTTCAGATCACAATAGTTTTATTTCTTTTGTTAGCTTAGTATTAGTCAGGGTGAGCAGGCAGCATGTCAGCAGAGGAGTATGGAAAGCTGACAAGGAACCAGCTGGCGGAGATGTGCCAGGCTAGGGGGCTGGTGCATGGAAACCTGACAAAGGCAGACCTGATTGCAGCCTTGGTTACAGCTGCATCAGAAAACAGCAGCCTGGAGGACAATCAGACTGACAGTGGAGATACAATATCCTCCAAGAATGGACAGCTCAACCTTTTTGCAGTGGACTTAAAAATCCAGCTGGAGCTAAAGAGACTTGAGTTGGAGGCCAGGCGTATGGAACTAGAAGCAGCCGAGAAAATGAGGAGTCTACAAGCTGAGGAAAATAAACAGCAGAGGAGGCATGAGAGGGAAATGCTGACTCTTCGCCAGAGTCATGGAGGTAATGGGGAAGGGAGTAACTGGACCCCAGAAGCACAAAAGGTCAGCAAATTTCTTCCACAGTTTAAAGAGGGGGATAATTTTGATAGCTTCATTCATATGTTTGAGCAGGTATGTAAACAGTATGAAGTTGACCAAAGGCTCTGGGTACGGTTCCTGACCCCCTTACTCCATGGTAAAGGTGTAACTTCTTTAGCAAAAATGCATGACACTGACTGTTTTGATTATACTGCTGTAAAAAGACATTTATTAGAATTTTTTAAGCTAACACCTAAAATGTATAGGAAAACGTTTTGTGAGCATAGACGCAAGGCAGATGAAAATGTATGTGAATATGTTGTTGAACTGAGCACTTATTTTCATAGCTGAGTGAGTGGATATCAGGTCACCACTTTTGAAGGGCTGGCAGAGCTTTTAGCGAGGGAACAAGCCCTTAGCACTTTGCTTGAGAACATGAGGATCTGGTTAGCTGATAGATAATTTGCTACTTCAGATGAGTTGGGGAACAAGGGTGACCTATACCTAGCAAGCAGAGCAGCCCTGCACAGGAAGGGGATGCCAGTACTGCTCATGGGTCTAAAGGAACCCATGGTGGGCAGCACAGATTGCCCCAACAGACTCCACCAGTAGCAGGGGAAGCCACTATTCCAGGTACACGTCCAGGAGCTAGGGTTAAATGTTTTGAATGCAACCAGTGGGGCCATGTGGCATACAGATGTCCATGGAGGTAAGGTGGGGAACAAAAGATGAGGGAGCCAGTAAGTGGTAAAGACAAAATGCCAATAGTAAGTTGTCTTGAGACAACAGGGGTATGGAACTACCAACCTGCAGATGTCCAGAGAGGGAAGGATTTGGAGGAGGCAGTACTATGTACTTATGCAGTTACATGCAGTGGGGCTAGGAGACAAGCATGTGGGTCTGGTAGCCTGGGGGAGACCCAGACAGACTGCATACTTTCAGCCAGGACTGCTGAGGTGGTTACTTCAGGGAGTAAGCTATGCTGTAGCAGTGAGACTGAATGTGAGCCACAGCTGCTTGTGGGTACTGATGTTCCCTTGGACAGGGTAACTACAAAGGTAGTGGTGAGTAGTAATACCCAGGCTGACAGTGAGGCACCGCTGTCAGAGGATGCCAGACTTCCAGTGGAAGTGGAGCTGGGAAGGGTTACAAGGAAAGACTTGAGACAGGCTCAGCTCTCAGACCCTACATTGCAAGGCCTGAGGCAGGTAGTAAGGGATGCACCTGATTCTCAAGGGAAGGGGGAATCTGTATACTGGAACAAATGTTTACTGTACAGAGAGTGGACCCCTGAGGGAGGGCTAGAAGGTGAGAGAGTACAGCAGCTGGTAGTGCCTAGAGCTTACCATCTGGCACTTCTAGCCATAGCCAATGATATTCCCTTTGCAGGTCATGTGGGCATAAAACGTACAAAGAGGTGTATTATGCAAAACGTCTATTGGCCTGGAATTTCCAGAGATGTAACAGGGTACTGCAGGACCTGTGAGCAGTGCCAAAAGGTAGGCAAGGCAGGAGACAAAGTGAGAGCTCATTTGGTGCCTTTGCCTGTGATTGAGGAGCCATTTCAGAGGGTAACTATGGATATTGTGGGTCCTCTGAGTACTCCAAGTTCCACAGGGAAAAAGTATATCCTAGCAATTGTAGATGATACTACACGATACCCCGAGGCAGTGTCTTTATCCTCCATTGAGGCAGAGAAGGTGGCAAATGCTTTGCTAGAGATTTTCAGCAGGGTAGGTTTCCCAAAGGAAATACTGTCTGACAAAGGTGCCAATTTTATGTCAGACCTGCTGGCTTGTCTGTGGAAGTCCTGTGGGGTGAAGCGCATGAAGACCACCTCCTACCATCCCCAGACTAATGGTCTTGTTGAGAGGTTAAACTCTACAATCAAGTCCATGCTACGGGCATTTGCAGATCAGTTTAAGAGGGAGTGGGACAAATATTTGCCCCATCTGTTTGCTTACAGAGAGGTTCCCCAGGAATCCACAGGTTTTTCACCCTTTGAGTTGCTGTATGGGCATAGGGTGAGGAGACCTCTAAATTTAATTTGAGATGAGTGGGAAGGTGAGTGTGAGTCTCACAAGGAGTCTGTTGTGGCATATGTCCTGAACCTCAGGACAAGGCTCAGAGAATGCATGGCCCTGGCCCAGGAGAACCTAGCAGAAGTCCAACAACAGAAAAAGGTGTGGTATGACAGGAATGCTCGAGCTAGAGAGTATGCTGTAAGGCAGCAGGTGATGGTTCTCATTCCTGTCAGACACAACAAGTTGCAAGCAGCTTGGGAGGGACCCTACAAGGTGGTAAGAAAGGTAATTGATGTTAACTACATGGTGGAAGTGCTAGGCAGACAGCTGGGGCACAGATTGTACCATGTTAACATGATGAAACCTTACCATGATAGGGAGGCCCTTGTGCTGAGCATTTGCAGTGGATTGCAGGAGGAGTCTGAGAGATCTTGTGACTGATCTCCTCAGTGAGGCTCGGGCTGACACCTCAGTGGAAGGGGTAGCAATGTCCAGCAGCTATCTCCTACCCAGGTTCGAGAAATCCGAGCAGTGTTGCAGGAGTTTGGGGGCATGTTCACTGGGAAACCAGAGAGCACCCACCTGGTGCAGCACCAGGTGGCTACAAGACCCCAAAGGCCTATCAGGCACGCCCCTTATAGGGTGCCAGAGAGAGTCAAACAGACTCTGAGGGAGGAGGTACAGGAGATTTTGGAACTAGGGGTGATTCAAGAGTCCAACAGTCCCTGGGCCTCACCAGTAGTGTTGGTGCCAAAGAAGCATGGCAGCACCAGGTTCTGTGTGGATTACAGGAAATTAAATAGTCACACAGAATCGGATGCATACCCCATGCTTAGGACAGATGAGGCCCTAGAGCAGCTGGGTGGGGCTAAGTATCTTACAACCATTGATCTTACCAAGGGTTACTGGCAGGTGTCCTTGACTCCCAATGCTAGAGAGAAGTCAGCCTTTGTGACTCTTTTTGGCTTGTATGAGTTCACAAAGATGCCCTTTGGGATGAAGAATGCCCCAGTGACTTTCCAGAGGCTGGTACATCATATCTTAGCAGGAGCAGGAGGGTTTGCCCTTGCTTACATGGATGATATTGCTATCTACAGTCATTCCTGGCAAGAGCACCTTCAGCATGTCAGGGAGGTGCTGGGCAGACTACAGAGGGCAGGGTTGACCATTAAGCCGATCAAATGTCAGGTGGGTATGTCAGAGGTCTCCTACCTAGGACATAGAGTGAGGAGTGGTAAGATAAGGCCAGAACCTGCCAAAGTGGAAGCTATTTAGGCATGGCCTGCACTTGTTACCAAAAAGCAGGTGAGGACATTCTTGGGGACAGCAGGGTACTACAGAAAGTTTGTTCCCAGTTATAGTACCATAGCTGCTCCCCTTGCAGACCTGACAAGGAAGAACTGGCCAGATAAGGTAGTGTGGACCCCAGCTTGTGAGCAGGCATTTCAGAAGCTTAAGGAAGCTTTGGTAGGACCCCCCCCCCCGAGTTAGCTAGTCCAGACTACAGCAAAGAATTTGTTGTCCAGGTGGATGCTTCAAATTATGGGGTGGGGGCTGTACTTAGCCAGATTTCTTCAGAGGGAGAAGAGCACCCAGTGATTTATCTCAGCCGTAGGCTCCAACCCAGGGAAGAATGCTATGCAGCGGTAGAAAAGGAATGTCCAGCCATAGTGTGGGCACTACAAAAACTTCAGCCTTATCTGTATGGAAGAAAATTCACTGTGATGACAGATCACAACCCACTAACATGGTTAAACAGAGCCAGTTAGCAAAATGCCAAGTTGCTAAGATGGAGTCTGGGATTGCAAGCATATGATATGTCAGTGCAGCACCGCAGTGGGAGTAGCAATGCCAATGCAGATGGGCTCTCAAGACAGGGAATGGGGTGAGGTACACCAAGATAGACCTGACACTCTCAAGCGATGTTTCTCAAGGGGCACTTGAAAAACTTGCTTGAGTTCCCCGCGGGGGAAAAATGTGACAATTGGGGAGAGATGGGTGAAGGCTGCCAGCCTAGTCAAATAGAATTTGATATATAATTCTGGCATTTGTAAATAAATAATAAATAAATAAATGTTTTCTTGAATGTAAAAGAATATTGTGAAATGTGGAACTGCAAAATATGTGACAACATTGTACTCTACTGGCCCAGTGAAGCATGTTGTACCATTTCATGTTAGAATTCAGCTCCAAGGTGGCTGGATGAAGATTTCATGCCCATTGTTTTAAGGCTAAAGTTTATGACTAGAATTTAGATGTGGAAAGTGCTTTATTGCTCTAGTTTCTGTTAGAATATACATGTGCAATTCCTTGTACTGTTGTAAGTTTCTGAGGAGGTGTTAGATTGCTAAATAATGCAGTTTGCGGCCTGAGAACTCAGACCAGGTGTTAAGATGATGCAATATGAATACTGGGAAAGCCTAAGTGTCAAAAATGATGTAATTGGGAAGGCCTTAGAGACATGTTTGTTAGTAATGTCTAAATACTATTTCTCACAAGAGACTGGAAGCATTTTGACTTTGGATATCTAACTTATCAGCACTCTGCCTTATGCTGACATGTACATTTTAGCACTGTGATTTATTTTAGGAATAATTAAAGCTAGTAAAGATTAATTAGGTATTTTTCTTTGAAATCAAACCTGTCCTACTGTATTATTTTAAGTTTCTGTGTGATCTCTGAACTCTTAGATATCTCTGTGGTGTAGTAGTTTTGTCTTGTGTTTTAATAATTTATTATTAAATATTTTTAAAACCTTCTACCTGTGGCTGATTTGTGGAGAGATAACCTCTAGAGTACATTGCATATTTATAGAGGTTATTGTAATAGGCCACTGTAAAGTAAGCCTTGGCTGTTAGTCATAATACCATTGGATAATAATATTGCACAGTAATAACTGGACACCCTTTTAAGGGCCTTTTAGTAGCTGATATTATTAACTGGGTGGTGGCAATAATTACTACTGTATAGTCTGGGTAAAGGGACACAGCTGGAAAATCTGTGTCAGCCTTTCCCAGGAGTTTCTGTGAAGTTGTATAAATACTTATCTCAAAGTGTGTGTGTGTGTGTATTGTGTCAGTTACTCGGCAGGGACACGAAGCACTGGTTGGACAGAGAGGGTACTGGAGGTTCTAGCTTGCCCAGTTAGGCTGAGACCTGGACCCTATAGCTGTGCCAGTGGGGAGTCTTATTGTGGACCTGGAGAGCAAGGGAGCAACCAGCCCCAGACTGACTGTGATCTCTGTGTGCACTTAAGGGAAATTGTACTTTACTGTGTGTATTAGTTATTCTTTCCTCTTCTAGGAGAAGACCTCCCTGGTGTTAGTGGTGAGGATTGAGGCTCCTTGATTGCTGGGCCAGGGCACGGTCCTCACAGGTAGTATGACTGATATAGGAAAAGCGCTAGCTTATATGATGGACAGAAGGAAGGTTGGTATAATGTGTGTGCAAGAGACCAGATGGAAGGGGAGCAAGGCTAGGTGTATCGGAGGTGGGTTGAAATTGTTTTATCATGGTGTGGATGGGAGGAGAAATGGCATATGGGGTTATCCTGAAGGAACAATATGCTAAGAGTGTTTTGGAGGTGAAAAGAGTGTTGGATAGAGTGATGTTTATGAAGCTAGAAATTGATGGTGTAATGATGAATGTTGTTAGTGCATATGCTCCACAAGTTGGGTGTGCGATGGATGAGAAAGAAAAATTCTGGAGTGAGTTAGATGAAGTGGTGATGACTGTACCCAAGGGTGAGAGACTGGTGATTGGAGCAGATTTCAATGGGCATGTTGGTGAAGGGAACAGAGGGGATGAGGAAGTGATGGGTGGGTATGGTGTTAAGCAAAGGAATGCAGAAGGTCAGATGGTAGTGGATTTTGTGAAAAGGATGGACATGGCTATGGTGAATACATATTTTATCTAGAGGGAGGAGCATAGGGTGACATACAAGAGTGGAGGAAGATGCACACAGGTGGATTATATCTTATGTAGAAGGGCCAGTCTGAAGGAGCTTGGAGACTGTAAAGTGGTGGCAGGGGAAAGTGTAGTTAGGCAGCATAGAATGGTGGTTTGTAGGATGACATTGGTGATCAAGAAGAGGAGTAGGAGTGTGAGGGCAGCACCAAGGATCAAATGGTGGAAATTGAAAAAGGGTAGTTGTGAGGTGCAGTTCAGGGAAGAGTTAAGACAGGCACTGGGTGGCAATGAAGAGTTACCGAATAGCTGGGTAACTACAGCAGAGCTAGTAAGGGAGATGGCTAGAAAGGTGCTTGGTGTGACATCTTTAAAGATGCAGGAGGACAAGGAGACCTGGTGGTGGAATGAAGAAGTACAGGAGAGTATACAGAGAAAGAGGTTGGTGAAGAAGAAATGGGATTGTCAGAGAGATGAAGAAAGTAGACAAGAGTATAAGGAGATGAGGTGCATGACAAAAGAGAGAGGTGGCGAAGGCTAAGTATAAGGCATATGAAGAGTTGTATGAAAGGTTGGACACTAAGGAGGGAGAAAAGGACCTGTACCAATTGGCTAGAAAGAGGGGCCGAGCTAGTAAAGATGTGTGGCAGGTAAGGGTGATAAAGGATAATGAAGGAAAAGTACTCACAAGCGAGGAGAGTGTGTTGAGCACATGGAAAGAGTACTTTGAGGGGCTGATGAATGAAGAGAATGAGTGGGAGAGAAGGTTGGATGATGTGTGGATAGTGAATCATGAAGTGCAGTGGATTAGCAAGGAGGAAGTAAGGATAGCTATGAAGAGGATGAAGAATGGAAATGCTGTTGGTCCAGATGACATACCTGTGGAAGCCTGGAGGAGTTTAGGTGAAATGGCAGTGGAGTTTTTAACTAGATTGTTTAATAAAATCTTGGAAAGTAAGAGGATGCGTGAGGAATGGAGAAAAAGTGTTTTGGTACCGATTTTTAGGAATAAGGGTGATGTGCAGAGCTGTAGTAACTACAGAGGGATTAAATTGATCAGTCACAGCATGAAGTTATGGCAAAGAGTAGTGGAAGCTAGGTTAAGATGGGAGGTGATGATTAGTGATCAGCAGTATGGTTTAATGCCAAGAAAGAGCACTACAGATGCAATGTTTGCTCTGAGAGTCTTGATGGAGAAATACAGAGAAGGTCATAAGGAGTTGCACTGTGTCTCTGTGGACTTAGAGAAAGCATATGACATGATGCCTAGAGGGGTGTTGTGGTATTATATGAGGAAGTCGGGAATGTCAGAGAAGTATGTAAGAGTGGTACAGGATATGTACGAGGGTAGTGTGACAGCGGTGAGGTCTGCGGTGGGAGTGACGTATGCTTTTAAGGTGGAGGTAAGATTACATCAAGGATCAGCTCTGAGCCTTTTCTTATTTGCAATGATGATGGACAGGTTGACAGACAAGATCAGACAGGAGTCCTCGTGGACTATGATGTTTGCAAATGACAATGTGATCTGTAGTGAGAGTAGGGAACAAGTGGAGGAGACCCTGGAGAGGTGGAGATATGCTCTAGAGAGAAGAGGAATGAAGGTCAGCAGGACTAAGACAGAATATATGTGTGTGAATGAGAGGGAGGATGGAGGAATGGTGAGGATGCAGGGAGTAGAGGTGGCGAAGGTGGATGAGTTTAAATACCTGGGATCAACAGTTCAGAGTAATGGTGAGTGTGGAAGAGAGGTGAAGAAGAGAGTACAGGCAGGATGGAGTGGGTGGAGAATAGTGTCAGGAATGATTTGTGACAGACGAGTACCAGTAAGAGTGAAAGGGAAGGTCTACAAGAGGGTAGTGAGACCAGCTATGTTATATAGGTTGGAGACAGTGGCATTGACAAAAAGGCAGGAATCAGAGTTGAACGTGGCAGAGTTAAAGATGTTAAAATTTGCACTGGGTGTGATGAGGGTGGACAGGATTAGGAATAAGTATATTAGAGGGTCAGCTCAGGTTGGAAGGTTTGGAGACAAAGCCAGAAAGGCAATATTATGCTGGTGCTGTGGAGGGATGCAGAGTATATTGGGAAAAAGATGCTAAGGATGAAACTGCCAGGTAACAGGAAAAGAGGAAGGCCTAAGATAAGGTTTATGGATGTGGTAAGAGAGGACATGCAGGTGGCTGGTGTGACAGAGCATGATGCAGAGGGCAGAAAGAAATGGAAACAGATGATCCACTGTGGCGACCCCTAATGGAAGCAGCCAAAAGAAAAAGACTCACTTTTAGTAATTTTATCAACCTTTTATAAACATTTGTCTCATTTGAAGAGAAGTATACTTTGCCAATCACATGACACTGCACAAAGTTACTAACTACAGACCCTAAGCTGTGTGTACATAGAATTTATCTTTCAAACTTTCTTGTCTCTCTTTACACAGTTTTGTGTGTTATCATGTTTCCATTTACATATGCATGCTCTCTGTCTTTCTTTCTATGTCAAAAAATGGCCTCCTGTAAGATGCAACATTTGAAAATATCAACTTCCATAATCCATAGTAAATATTGCAAGTGCATATTAGCATCTTTCTCGGTAGCTGTAAAAATCATTAATATGTACTGCAGAGCATCCTAACATGTTTCCAGCACAGAGGCGTTACACCCACAGTCAGCAACATGTACTAGATATAATTACAGTAAGAAGAAAACCACCTCACGTAATATACAACTCTTGTTACTGTAAGAATGAAATCATCACTTTCTAGAATATTAATAAAGAAAAGTACATTGTGCTACCATATCTTTCTATGTGCATTTATTATTGATTATTAAACAAATTCTCTTTAAGAATGGCCCTTTTCTAAAAGTAAAAGAACACCTACCTCTCTGCCGTTAGTTGATTTACCTGAATGTCAAGAGAAAATGCCACTTATTGATAATTATACCATGCTGGGAGTTATGAAGAACAAATCAGCCAAAGAAATGCTTCGAAATGACACCTGACCTGGGATGTGAATATTCTACAACCTTGATCAGTATGACACCTGACTTGGGATGTGAATATTCTACAACCTTGGTCAGTCCTGAGACTCTAATTCTTGTTCTGCAGAAGCTCTAGCCTAACAAATCATAATCAAATGGATTACAGTCTTAACAATTTACAATAAACTTCACTAGCAACCGATAGTGTCTGTCATTGTACCTTCTTACTTATGACAATTACTGCTGTAGCCATTGCTCTGAGACACACAGTCTGTAGTAATAGACTACTGGCAATTTTTACTCTGAATGACAAAGCACAAACAATGCATATCTTTATACATGATTGTTCCTGTATTTCCTTCCCTTTAGAAATGCAAATATATTTTAGCTTCCATGGTTTTTCCTTACACACACACACACACACACACACACACACACACACACACACACACACACACACACACACACACACACACACACACACACACACACACACACAGATATGTGTATATAGTACTTGGTTAGCTGCCTTTGTGGGCTATTTCAAGCCTAGCTGATTTCCCTTTTTGTACTCAAACTAACCTATCCTATTTGGTTAGAGATTGGCCTTACTCATCCCATGATTGATAATTATATATTACCCCTAATGAGAGTAAATGGGATCATATCATAAACAATTTGAGGGGACCGATACATGGAATAAAGCATTTGGCAGCCTCCTTTGTCCATTAGTAGCATTGGAGGCAGTCCTGGGGTAAATTTTCTGTTTCCCATCCATAGCTCCATGTTGTTTTTGAATATCAAGAGGGATGAACTTTGTTTTATGTAGCTGCGGAGTCTGTTCCAGAGCAGCGGCATCCTCTGCAAGATATACCTGTCCTTCCAAACCTTTCTGTTTGTTTCACAGAGCAATTTATTTTTTTGACCATATACATTTTGTTTTATGATATTGGTGTAAGTGAATGTTGGGTTAGACTCACTTACACTGCTATAAGTATGCTAAAATGTTCTTTATGAGATCTCACACAGTCGGTTATGGGAGTTTGCTGTTTTCCCCACTGTTGGGCAGTCCTTGTGTTGGAATATAAAATTAGCAGGTGATGTAGGGGACATAGTCCCCCCTGAATGGGGAGTGATAGTGTTTTCAATGATTTTTCGATGTTTTGAATTTTACATTAAATGGTTTTAGATGTATTAAATTTAGAGTAAGTGATTTTAGATGAATCAATGTAGATCTTACAGTAAACTCTTAGTTAACTGGAACTCAAGCAACTGGCACTCTCAAGCAACCAGCAAAAAAAAAAATAAATAAATAAATAAAAAAAATCAGAGAAACAACAGTACAATTTTCATGTGCTGCACTTTCTGTTTTGCCCCCACTGGAACATACCTTACATTTTTAGAGTTTTAAAAAGGAAGATAAGAATAAATTCCCTGTCTTCCCAACCTGACAATAAGTCAAACCAAACAAATAGTATAGAATACAATATTAGTCAGGCCTATTTTAATAGTAACTCTCAAGCAACCATAAACTACAGTTATCCAGCATCTGCTAATCCCCATGGGTGCTGGTTAACTGAGAATTTACTGTATATTTATATGTGTGCATGTATGTGTGTACAGAAGTACAACCTTCTGTCAAAACTTAGTCGATCCTCTAATGTTCATAGGTTCATAGGCTCATAGGTAGGTACTAGGCTATCTGCCCGAGGGCATTTATAAGCCTAGCCAGAGTGTGTCGGCTTTCCCCACCCCATTGATTAATTAACTGATCCTCTGTCAAGCAGAGCCAATGAAGTGATCCCAGGGGGTGTATTTTTTGTTACCCATCCACTCGTCAAGGTGTCTCTTGAAGAGTGTTAGTGAGGGGCTGTGCCTGATGTAGTTTGGAATTTTGTTCCAAAGCATGGAGAGTCTCTGTGACAGGAATCTATCCCTTCAGCATGTTCTATTTATTAGCTCACTAGAGCGCGTGGCTCGCAGTGACTTGGATTTCTTTAGGTGGAGCATGTCAATCAGTTCTGAGTTGGACATGGCTTTGTAAGTCAGGCAGAGATCACATCTGAGTAAGCGATATGCCACTGAGTACAGCCTGAGTTTTTTCACTCGGGCGGCATAGGACATATGTTTGAGGCCAGTAATCCTCTTGGTGAGGTACTTTTGTGGTCTTTCCAGCTGTTGGAAGTGTCTTGTGAGGTACATCCTAAATGGGGCATTATACTCTATGATGGGTCTAATGAGTGACGAGTAGAGGGGTACTATAACCTCTTTATTTCTAGATGCGAACCCTTTAGTAATTAGATGGGCCACATAAAAGGATTTCCTAACTACTTTGGCAATATGATTGTCAAAGAAGAGATTACTATCTACCTGGGTCCCCAGATCTCTTATTACCTCTTCTGTATTAAGGGGGCTGCCACCTATGTGGTAATTTGTGGGTATTTTGTTTTTCCCAAATGGGATAACTATGCATTTTTGGTCATTTAGCTTGAAGCCATGACTTTGACACCAGGTGTCCGTCTCAGTAAGACCCTTTTGGAGGATGTCCGTGTCAGCCGGGGAGTCAACTATGGCTCCCAGTTTGCAGTCATCGGCGAACTTGGTTAGCCATAGTCCTCCTGTGTTTGCCTGCACTTCTGAGAAGTATATGCTGAACAGTAGGGGTCCCAGGACCGAGCCTTGTGGGACACAACTTGTGACTGGTTTAGAGTCGGATCTGGAGCCCGCTATTCTTACCGTGTGAGTTCTGTCTGTAAGCAAGTTGGCAATCCATCTCATAATGTAGGGGTTTATGTTGAGGCTGATGAGATTTTCTGTAATACCTGAGTGAGGAATAGTGTCGAAAGCCTTGGTGAGGTCAAGGTAGGCTGTGTGAACCACCTTTCCCTTGTCTATGGCCTTGGTGACTGTCTCGAAGAAGTCAACCCGGTTTAGTAGGCATGATCTGCCCATAACAAAGCCGAACTGGGTTGAGTCAAGTGTTTGGAGGTTCCCAATGTCTTTGTTAATGAGTTCCATGATGATGCACTCCATAGCCTTGCAGACCAGGCTAGCCAGGCTTATGGGGCGATAGTTAACAGGGTCAGTTGTGGCACCTCCTTTGTGGAGAGGAATAACCGTTGTTGTGTGCCATTCTATGGGCATGTAGCCTGTGGAGAGGCTGAGGTTGAACAGCGTGTTTAGGTGGAGGGTTAGTTCATTCTGTAGTTCATGCAAGATGCAGACTGGGACACCATCTCGTCCCACTGACTCTGTATTTCTGGCTTTTGAAAGGGCTGTTTTCACCTGTGCGTCTGTGATTTTTCGGACACTACACTTTTCTGGTATTGTTGTGGGTCCTTTTGGAGGTGAGGTGGGGGTGAAGTTTGCACTGAATCTATCTGCCATTATGTTGGCAATATCAGTAGGTTCAGTATATTTTGTGCTATTTTGCATTAGTTCAGTGCATACCTGCGAGTTGCCACTTAGATTCTTAACATAGCTAAAGAAGGCTTTGTGGTTATCTTTTGAATCATTGGTTATTTTTCTTTCGAAGTTAGCCTTGGATGATTTCATGAGGGAGCTTAGTTTCTTACTGATACTGATCAGGGATGTCTTCTTGGGATTTGCTTTTTTCTGAACTAGTTTCCTCCTTCTATTGTATAGCCTGTTTATGGCAGGGGTCCACCAAACTGGTTTCCTTCTCTTAGAGGAGTGAGTCTTGGTTTTGCTAGGGATGGCACGATCCATGCATCCTTGTAGGTGCTCATAGAGTGCATTTGTAAAGGTTTCTGCAGCTTGGGCAGCATTATCCTTTAGCGAGGGGGCTGTGAAACTTACCACCTCTGTCTTATCTTAAGTAAGGTGAAGTTTGCTTTAGAAAAGTTTTTTTACTGTGGTTTCCTTAGTTGGGGGTGGTGATGGGGTGTGGACATCCAGAGTGATTAGTTTATGGTCTGCTCTAACCAGTGACGGGTTGATCTCCAGTGTGGAACACCTGTCGCCCATGTTGGTGATGACCAGGTCCAATATGTTTTCACCTCTGGTAAGGGAGTTTACCAGCTGATCCAGGGCATTTGAGTTGATGAATTCCAGGAAGCACTGGGCCTGGGAGTTTGAAATCAAGTAGTTTTCAAAGTGAATGGTTGGGTAATTTAAATTGCCCAATATCAGGGCGTTTGGTAGGACCTTCATGTTTTCCAGTGTCTCCAGAAAGGTGGAGGGGTGGTCCTGGGTCATGGAGGGTGATCTGTAGCAGGCCACAATTTGCATTGCAGATTTGCCCGATGTTAGTTGCACATGGATGATCTCAGAGGTATCATGCTGCATCACTAACCTGAAGGTGTAGGTATCCTTAATGAATATGGATACATCCCCTCCTTTTGTTTTTTTGGTCCGTGTTCTGTGGCCAAAACATGTGGTATATGTTGTAGCCCGGTAGTGCTCAGGTGCACTCTGGAGCCTTGAACCAGGTTTCAGTTACTGCACAGATGTCGATGTTCTCCATACTGAGGAGTGCTTCGAGTGCGTGCATTTTGAGATTTAAATTCCTGGCGTTGAGTAGCATAACCCACAGTTTTTTGTTAATTGTGCTGTTTACGGAAGTGGGTTTGACTTTTGAGCCTTGCCTAAAAAAGGCACTATGGGGGCAGCAAGAGCCTTGGCCAGTATTCGAAAGCCTAGGGGTGACAGGTGCAAGCCGTCTCTTGCAAAGCAACGTGGCTTGTTGAGCATGTCATCCCAGGCTGACAGACACTGGATCCCCTTTGAATGACACCAGAAGCTTAGCCAATTGTTGAAATTGATAATTTTTTCTTTATACTGCGGTATCATTCTTGGTGAGGGCAGGATGCTACTCAGGGTCAGGGTCATACCAGCCTGGGCTACATGATCAGAGAGCTCTTCCATGTCTCTTTTCATGTAGTCCAGGGAGGTATGTCTCAGGTCATTCACACCAACATGAACAATGATAGAGTAATATTTGTACTTGTTCTGGAGTGACCTGAGTGCTTGTGTTATGTGGCGGATTCTGGCTCCCGACAGGCAGCTAACATTAACCTTCTGGTTGTCCAGCCTAGTGAATGGGATGTCAGTGTGCCTGACTATAGAGTCACCTATTACTAGTGTGTTAGGTATGTTATTTCGCCTTAAGGGCTGTGATTGTGCGGCACACTGATTTTGTGTTTTATGTGTTGTTTGGTTTGTGACGGGAGGTGCAGGTTGTTTGGGTGTCTGCGTTGGAGGTCTCTGATGCTTTTACAGGTTTTTATTTGGAGTCTCAGAGTATGATTTTGTGTATTTATGTGTATTTTTTGCCAGTGGTGTTTTAGTAGGTCTGTGTGTGGCTGGAGGTGTGATGCAAGTGTTAACTTTCTCCTCTTGACTGTCTGTTCAAGTCTTGGGTGGAGACAGCTTAGCTTCCAGTTTGGCTGTATAATTGCATCTCTCACATATGTTAGTGTTTTGTGGTAGGAGGGAGGGTTGTCTGTGTACATGAGGCAGTTGTAACATTGCCTCAGGATACCCAGATTCACCAGCTGAACTGGAGAGTACACCTGAAATTTCCCTTTGGTCATGCCTGAATAGTAGGGTGAGCTGCTTAGTCACTTGGTTGGTGAGGGATGAATAAGGAGCCTTGCCCTGCTGGGCAATCAGTGTCAGGGTATATTATTGCTTGCTATTAAGTCTGAGCAAGTGCTGCACTGTAGGATGCTTTTTGAGTGCTTAGGTTGAGAGACTAGTTTCAAGGGAAAAACTGAAGAGGAGACTTAGTGGAGCCAGGAATAATTTAACCATAGCTAACGGCTGCCAGTCATAAAACCGTGCAAATGCGGTTTTTATAGTAGGGAAATGAAAGAGATAGAAATTAGCCCAAAATGGCCAATAAACTACTAACTTCTGGGCTGGAACTACTCCTCCAGGGACAGATAGGTTGCTCAAAGCTCCCCTCTCTCACAGGTGAACAGAGAAACTTCCTTCTATCCAAGTAAGATATGGGCAACTCAGAAACTAGTATCACAGCCCTGAATTCAGCACTAGCCTGACAACTGGATTATACTAGCTTAGAAAAGCGGGAAACAAGGAATTTTTGTGGGTTTTTTTTAGTTTTTTTTTTTTTTTGAAAAGATAAGGCAAAAACAATAAAAATACACTTAAAACAGCTTTAAATGACTACAAACAATCAGAAAAGGCTATCACACTTTAGTGTGTAGCCTACAACAGTTAAACAAATGATTTAAACAAAAAACTAATTTTTAAAAGTGCAGGCAGTCAAATAAGTACAATATGTGAAAAGAACAAGCTTTTAAATCACAATAAACGCTGGAAAATCTGTGTTTAGGAGGAAAACAGTTAAGTACAGCAAGAAAGTACAGAAACTGATACTTAATTACTGCAAAGTCTCTCTTCTAAGCTAGAAGGCTTATATCAGTTTAAGGCTTTCTAGAAAGATGGGAAACAAGCGCAGATGTGGTTTTTTAAACCAGAAAGTTAAAAGAGACGGACAAACTGTCCAAATGGTCAATAAACTACAATTTCTGGGCCAAGAACCTCTCCTCTCGTGGTAGAAAGGCTACCCAGCACTTACCACTCCCACTGATAAGCTAGAAGGCTTTCTTCCAACACAGAAAGGCTTGCAGGGCTCAGAAGCTTACCAACAGTCCTGGATACAGCAACTCTATATCTGGACTAGGCTAGTTACAGGAAAGGTGGGAAACAAGCGCAAGTGTGGCTTTCAAACCAGAATGTTGAAAGAGATGAATAAAACTGCCCAAACGGCCAGTAGCTACAATTTCTGGGCCAGGAACCACTCCTCTTGTGGTAGATAGGCTACCTAATGCTTACCACTCCCACTGATAAGCTAGAAGGCTTCCCTCCAACACAGAAAGGCTTGGGGGGCTCAGAAGCTTACAAAGAGTCCTGGATACAGCAAATCTGTACCTGGACTAGACTAGTTACAGGAAAGGTAGGTAACAAGTACAAATGCAGTCTTTTAAGCCAGCAATTTGAAAGAGATGGAAAACTGCCCAAACGGCCAAATAAACTACAATTTCTGGACCAAAACTCACTCTTCCCATGGAGAATAGGCTACCTAGTGCTTACCACACCGACTGATAAGCTAAAAACCTATCTATTGAAAAAAAAATATTGATCCACAAAGGATAAAAAAAAAAAAAACACATTTTTGCAGGGCAAGTCCCACTGCACCCCTTGTGCACACCTCCCACACCCTCTGCTAATTATATACAGCTTCAAGATCTCACAGTGCATATTCCACAGTCCCCACTGTACCATGATCTTTTACTGGCAAATCTAGTAAATTTCAATCAGCTGATATTTGATCAGCTGAACTGGCTCTACCAGAAGTCAATGACTTTCTATTTCGACAGAAAGCAGAAAGTTGTGCTCCTATATATTATATAATAAACTGTTGAACCAAAATAAAACCAACGATACCAAGAGAAAGGCACAGATGTCCAGAACTAGCACCAGGAACGATAATAATATGCTTCCACTTCCTTAACGCAAGTTTTTATTAGTATAAAATAGACTGACAGCGTTTTCGCTACTGTAAACCTCAGTAGCTTCTTCAGAGTATCACACAGTATGGCGCCAATAATCAAGGTATTTAAACCTTGATTTTTGGCGCCATACTGTGTGATACTCTGAAGAAGCTACTGAGGTTTACAGTAGCGAAAACGCTGTCAATCTATTTTATACTAATAAAAACTTGCGTTAAAGAAGTGGAAGCATATTATTATCATTCCTGGTGCTAGTTCTGGACATCTGTGCCTTTCTCTTGATATATTATATAATATATATATATATATATATATATATATATTTTTTTTTTGGCTTTTTGGCTTTTCCCAGTTAGGGGTCGCCACAGCGGAACTCCGGTCCGCTAGTGATTTGTAGTAGATTTTTAAGGTGCCAAGTTATGTATGTATATATATATATATATATATATATATATAGACACACACACACACACACACACACACACACACACACACACACACACACACACACACACACACGCACACACACCCACACACAACCATGCACACACACCTGCACACATGCACACACACACACACACACACACACACACACACACACACACACACACACACACACACACACACACACACATACATATTTTTTCCAGTGAAATTCAATCAAAAGTCACACCACTTGCTAACGGTGTGATTCACTTTCATTCTCAACTTTGCAGTCTCCATAGATAACAATTTGAAGTTTAATTGTTGCATTGACACTATGACACTAAAAAAAGAAGTAAATTGCTTGTACTGCTCTTTCAGTTCTTCTTCGACCAACAATTTGCACATCTTGGTACCAGTCTTTGTTAGTTGCATAAAATGACATACTGAGTGTGCTCTGCTCCTTTTCTTTAAAAAAAATTTAGACAAGATTAAAAGATTTTCCCAAGAAGGTTATACAGTTTATCTGTTTAGTTTTACTTCACAAGACTAAAGCTGACAAACTTTTTTTTCTTTCCTATCTATTCAGTGCTTAAGCCTTATGCTTACTGTGGCGTCTGTTGTATTAATACCTCTGTCAGAAACTCAGTCTGGAAGACACAACACAGTGTCAGAAGAAAAAGGACTGAAAAAAGGACTGGAATCTGAAGACAAAGGACTAGACACACAAATGAGAACACCTTCTGACTTTGCAAGAGTTTCTTCACAATGGTAGAAATGGTCATTTTCTGCATTCCTTACTGTACAGATATCAAATTGCATGACTCATTTTCTGTATTCACCCATGCTTGCCAGTTCTTCGCTTTTTTTTAATGATTAAGTGTCTCGTAGTTACTAGAAAGACTAGTACCTTTATTTCATTTTCTCAAACAGTCCACCAAACAATTTTGTTTTTCATCCTATGATGTACCCTAGCTAATAAATCAGTGACAATATATCTTTTCACTGTGGCTGTGCTCAATATATCCATTTTGTCTATTTTTGGAAGATTGCCTTCAGCTTTGCATCAGATGGATGATGATTCAACCTTCAACTGCTCAGAAATTGCAGAGAAACCTGTTCAAATATTGGAAGCCCTCATCCAAAGAGCTGGAGCATGTTCTGAGTGGCCTCAGTGGCAAACCAGCCTGTCAAGTGTGCCATCTTCATATTGCAGAGGAAGAAGTCATCAGGTACTTAATATTCTTGCTCTAAGTGAGAAGGTGAAAAGAAATTTGGCAACTCCAGTGCCATCGCCAGATCTTTTGGTACCTTGTGCCGTTTCCTGATCTGGCAACCCTTCAACTTAAAGTTGAGAAGCAAAAATTAAAAAAAAATCATTCTTAAATCTTTAGAACGTATCAAACTACTTGTTACATTTGTAGCAAGTGTAGTCTAGAAATGTAAATGCCATACACAGAGCACTGATGGCTGCAGCTCTGACAGAAAATGCAGTACCGTCATTCATTTTTGAGTACTGGAATTGTACTAGACCACACACAAAGCGCTTAAGCATGTCAGATCTAACCACAAGTGCAATTTTCGCATTCAATATCAGCATGGTTGTACTATTAATTGCACCTCCCTAATGCTGTCCCTTCACTCCACCCTAGCTGTACCTTTGTGCAATACTAAAGACTAAAGTCCAGGTGCACTGTGAACCAAAGCAGAAACTGCACTGTGGCAGATGTTTATTTTTCCCTGAGGGGGATCAAGAAGCTGTTGATGCATATCCGACTGATTTGAGACATGGTTTTGAATTTGGAAAGCTACATCATTCATTAAACAGAGACAGAATTGTTTGTGACATAAGTAGTGGTTATATAAGAGGCAGATGGGAGAATCAAATCTAACTTGAAAAGCTATCAGTATGTGTTGTTCTAGTGAGCTGTTGAAAGTGCAGCTAAAAATCATTGCCTGATGGCATGCAGATTTGTAAAATTGTCACTGAGACTGGAAATGAAATCAAAACAAAGCCAAAAACACCACTAAAACTATAAAAATAAAAACCGATGGCATTTGACATGGTAGCAAACACATTACCCAAAATGGTGTAGTCATAAAAAATAGAAGAGCCACACCCTTTAAAGATATTGTGGCAATATGCATGAAAAGAGACAATGCAAAGCAAAAGATAAAGTCTGTAGGCTTTATGGTGGAATAGGCAATTATGTGAAAATGTGCTTTAACAGAAAGAAGTTGCAGAAACAGAAATACATTACAGGCTGGCAGTGATGTGAAACTTGAAATACTGTAAGTACTGTGGAAATGACTTGTATGAATACAGCACAAAGACAGAAACTTTGGCCATCAAGCAATAACATGTGGCAAAAGATTGATAGGAACACTAGAAGAGAAGTGTCACAGAATCTGCATATTAATGGCAAATCAGTCATGTTTAAACTTGATACTGAAGCAGATGGAACATAGTTTCTGAGACTCTGCTTAAAAGTCTAGCATTAAATTGCAAGCTAAGTGAGTCTGCTTGTATACTTTTGTCTTATTCAGGGCACAAACTGAAGCCTGTGAGTCAAAGCTATCTCAGCTATGGTTATAAAAATAAAGTTTACAGATTATTATTATTCACTGCAGACAATGCAGGAAGTAATTGAAACTATACCTAATGTGAAATTATTTCTAGAGGCCTTCAAAGAGCCGTGAGCAGTGAATGAATCCTTGGCATGAGCTGTGAACATAACTGATGATATTTCAGCTTGTGCCTCCAGCAAGCGACAGCATCATATGAAACTGATCAAGTTACTAGGCAGACTAAAATCCCACAGTTTGAAACTGAATGAAGCTGAATCAGACTGATGTGTCCTCTCTGATACACATGGGTCATCTTAAGCTAATGCACTGCAACCAGATGCAGACAAAGTACGTTATTGTAAATATCTTAACTCTAATAGACAGTACAAAAACTAATTAACTTGAGGCCTTAAAGTATTAGTCACTTGACAAACAACATGAATCAGCAGTCTCCTCAGGGCTATTTACCAAGAAGAGCACACTACGGATGTTAAGATGGGAAATGTGTGTCAACACATAAACTGATGAAACCAATTTAACTCAGTGTGACTTAATGCAAACATACCATTCAGTAAGGATTGAAAACTGCATCAGTTTTTTTAACACTAATTAATCTCCTAGTGTTGGCTTTGTTTATATCCCTCATCCTTATTACTGTCTTTCCCAGAAAATAAGATTGTGTCATACTTTTCCCCTGCTGAAATACACATTAGGGCTTATTATCAGGGGATGCCTTATTTATCTCCCCCTCCCGTACAACAATCTACATTCATTAATTTATTCATGTACAAAAATCGACATTTATTCATGTACAAAAATCGACATTTATTCATGTACACAAATTGACATTTATTTAGTACTTTTCTGTTATTGGGCAACAGCTCTAGGTAACGCATTAACAGTTGTGTGAGAATTCTACATAGACAGTGCAACAAACATTTCAACTTCAGAATATCTGCACCTTGGCTTTCACAGTAAAATATTTCATGTTTAAAAGAAAGTGCAGAAAAATCTCAATACATGTGTATTGGAGGAGGTGAATAACTGCCACTTTTTGAGTGGTGATACTTTCCTTATTCCTTACCCAAATCGTAAGAGAAGAATGATGGAGTCACAAAAATGAAGTCTGCGAACTAGTGGCCTTACTTTGTAATTACACCTTGATAATGAAACATTACCTTAATACAATGAAGTAGAAAAAACTGACAAGAGCTTGCTGGCAGATGAAAGCAGAAGCAATCCATTATGTTGCCCCGATAATGGAAAAGTTATTCAGATACAGTCATGTCACCTTCTTCTGGAACATTGTCATAAGTCTCCAACCCCTGAATTCCGTCCTGAATTTCTTGTGACTCCATTTCCTGTAGAACCATTGGCCCTAATCTGTCATGCCTAGCAATAGAGCTCTCCTTAAATGAACACTGTTTGTCCAAGTAGCCTCCTCGTAGTGCACTGGCAACACAGCTGTCAGTGATTTTATCCCATGCATTTTTCACCCAAGTCACGATCTCTTCTAGGCTAGGCTTCACAAAGTTTCCATGCTGATTTCTCTCCATTCTATTTTCAGTGTAGTCATTGAGTTCCATGCGCAAATGGTCCTTGAATGGCTTGTTTATTGCAATATCAAGAGTCTGGAGATAGGCAGTCATTCCTGCGGGAATCATTATTTGATTGCTTCTTCTCTGTCCAAGGAATTTCTTTATGTCTTTGTGCAGTGAGTGCTGCCTGAATCCCAGACTAGCAGACCTCTTTCGCCACCTTGAAAAACAAGTAGCAGCATTACATCGACCCACTTTCTTATAACTGCTTGTGTGCACCAGGCTTTTTCAGTTTCAAGAATGTAAATGCCTGAAATATGTTCAGTCTTATTTTTCTTGCCCTTACTAATGATTAGAGGTGGGGTTTTCTTTCCATCGAGACGAATTGTCAAAATACAGGTAACACGCGCACTTTCGTAACCAGTGGAGGGAATGTAGATTGACGAGGCACCCCTCTGATCAATTGTTGTTTGAGATCCCTGGCTCATAAACACTGCAGTTCCATCTATAGCAATCCTATTGGAGAGTTGATATTTAGAAAAGTTGATGCCATCAACAAAGGACTTGAATGCAAGTGCACGTTTAATAACTTCAGTATCTTTCAGCTTGAACAGTGTTTTTGATCTTCTTGGAGACAGTCCATATTGCTGAAGGAAGCCATCCAGCCAATGCTGCGATGCTTTGAATTCTTCTGGGGATATTTCTAACTGTGGTACCATTGCAAGGGCAAATGCTTGAATATCAGCCCTGCGCACAACCAAAGCCTTTGCTCTACTGTTAGCAATCCATTCACAGATTCCAGCTCAGGAAATAATGGTTGCTGACCTGATCCACACTTGCACCTCTTAGCATTTCCCTCATCGGCCTGTTGACTGAGGTTATTGTATGCTGCACGCCATTTACAGACCATTTAAAGATCCAACTTCTTCTCTTTGCAGAAAGCCATCAGATTCTTTCCCCGGGAGTCCTCCACAATTCCTTTCTTGTACTTGACGGAATAGCTCTTTCTTTTTGCGTTCATCTTGTCTGGGGGGGTAATTGAAGACTTACGAGACAGGAGTGGTAACACAAAATGGTGACAGTTAAGAAGACACGACCACTGCCGTTCATTATCGAGTGTGCATGTTTTACATGCGTTGTCTGTACTTTGACCAAAGTACCCTTGGTAGTGTTTATGGGCCAAGGATCTCAACCGTCAAGTGTGAGTAAGGATTAGGGTTACAGTAAGAATCGTGGAGGACTCCCAGGGAAAGAATCTTATGACTTTCTGCAAAGAGAACAAGTTGGGTGTCCGAATGGTCCAAAAATGGTGAGCAGAGTATGATAACCTCAGTCAACAGGTGTCAATAATATTATTTTATAATTCCACACGTCCATCATGTGTTGTTGACGATCTTAATTGGGGCTTATTTTTGGGGTAGGGCTTATATCATAACCACCCTGGGAAACCATGCTAGGCCTTATTCTCTGGTTAGGTCTTATTTACAGAGAAATACTGTATTTCACAATACCACCATTCATATCCCCTGCTGGCACTGATGGAATTTAAAAAGACCATCCACAGTGGACAGTGGTTATGGGGGCTTTAACCTGTGACCTTAATTCTCTGAATGGATTTCATACAATGTCTCTGATGCATAGTTTAGATAATCCACATATCAGTGCACTGAACTGTGTTTCATCTCAACCTGCCATTGTTAAATCACTTTGTACTGTTACAAAGTGCCAACCCTTAGATCCCCATCTGAGGTCAGTGTTATAGTTGCAAATTTCTACAAGCTTTCCCTATCAAGCACATTGCATGATATATTGTACTATGGCAGTGAAAGGCAGGTGTAACATATTAGTAATATCACATATGATTGCACAGTGTGTTGTTGTGAATTACTCAAAACTACAATGAGAAACCAAGCAGTACCTTTTTATTTATATCAATAAAAGCAATGCAACAGTTCAGCAAAAATATCTATCTAAAGCTGCTTTTAATGGATGCTTTTTGTTGAATCCAGAAAGGACTCACTGAAAACTACCATTTCACTCTGAAATCATTGAAAACTGTATTTTCCATGATTCAGTGGTTCTAGGGATGATAACATTTATTAGCAGAGACATCATGGACAAAAAAAGTCAAATCTCCTACAGAAACACTGGATTTAGTGTCTTTCGCAGATATTTTTACTGAACCTGTTTGCTTACTCTTTTATGGCATATAATCTCAGTAAAGCTGTGTTTTACTATAGTAAGGCAGTTATCAATAAAGATTGTGAAAACAAACAGAGACACCTTTTTATGCAATGTCTTACCAGCCAGTGTTTCAAAGAGCTACTGTGGTTGTAAGGAAGAAAAGTTAACTTTAGCAATGCCCTCTTCTTACATCACTGTAAAAAGGAAGCAGTTAGCATGCTTAGCAGTTACGTCACCTATTCCTTACAGATCATTAGTTAACATAGGGCTTCTTTTAAAGAACTGTCAGTGTAATTAATGCATGCGATAAAACCTTCAAAACTGTAAAAGCAATATGAACAGTCGAGTATATAATATGAGATGATGTCGTTGTTTGTCTTTTTGGCTTTTTCCCGGTAAGGGGTCGCCACAGTGGAACTACGGTCCACTAATGATTGACAGTAGATTTTTTATGAAACGCCAAGGTGCCAGCTTGATGCCCAACCTTCAATGAAGGCACGCCCATTTACGCACGCATGTCTTTCGAACGCTACCCAACCGCGGGGAGGACATGCAGACTCCACACTGAAGGCACTCCCAAGCCAAGCCGAGAATCAAACGGAAGAACCTCTTGCTGTGAGGTAACAATGCTACCACTATACCACCGCGGAATTTAATATAATATGAGATGATACGAGTGCTATATTGGCAGAAAGTGGAAAATAATTAAGAAAATGAAACGACTAATTTATTAGCTGTTGTGAGTTGCATGACCTTATTAATGATATGCATAGTACACATTCTAAAATGTTTTTCTGAAGAACAGCTACATGAAACTATGGGTATCAAAGAGTACATGAAACTGCAAACTCATCTCTTTAGTAAGTCTTAGGATCCACCACAGACAGACATTGACCTTGTAGCTTATACTGCATAATTAACTTTCCACAAACGCATCATAAGTAAGGAAACGAAACAATAAAAATGCAGTTACAGCATTAAAATCACAATAAATGACTTCTTATTGCTAAGTTCAGCATGTGATTATTATGTTCACATAGTGATGGTAATATGCAGCCTGTCACAATTTGAACATGTGAGCCACAACCCACACATTAAGAATTAGCTATCAACAACTACAATGCCAGCATAAATCATCATTTAACAAGAAATTGCCATATGCTGCACTGTGTACTATTTAAGGGATTGTAAAACTATGGCACTTTAGGAAGATGTTGGCTGGGAGTGGGTTTGAATCAACAGCAATATATGCTTTATGAGTACTGCTACTATGTGTTACATCATGGATATTTATGCCAAGGAAATAAATTGTACCATGCTATCATCACCTCACAGGGCAGATCAGTGTCTATGAACCATAATAAATAAATCTACCTATAATTACATAGCATAGTGTGCATGTATGGATTGATCCCTTCATAGTGAAAATCATCATGATCACTGCTATAAAGAAACGGCATGTATGCCTTCACCATTTATAAATTATAATTATTGCCATCATAGGCCATGTGCTACACTGTGATTATAGTGCTTTTGTTCCTGCCTGCTGGCTTTAAGCCAAGAAGACCTATCCATTGCCAATCACCTTATTTATTTTCTCTAAAGGTAAATGTTAGGGGAAGGAACCCCAGTGGCCATCAAAATGTAAGATGGGGTGTTTTTCATGTTTCCTTCAAACTAGTCGCCCACACCAACACCTGATTGCACTGACATCTTTACCTAGTCCATACATAGGCCTTCTGATGACCCCTACCTGTGATCCCTTCTCATTTATGTCTTGCCTGCTAATAGTCAATTTTTTTTGGGGCTGCTGCCTGGGAATGACAGAACTCATACTTCCCTCCCAAGAGAGGAAAGCTGACCAGTGGGCACCCATATTATCCCACCCCTCACTTGTAGTTGACCCTCCAGCACATGGTCTACTATTAACAGCCCATGTACAGTTGTTCCTTTGGTACAACTGGCCTGCATTCGGTATTTGTAAAGCTGACACTGAAGATCACAGTGAAATAAACAAATTTTTTGATCAATATCAAATTTTGTGATTTATCACAAAAATGGTGGAATGAATTTTATTTTGCCTGTTATTCATGCTCACTCTAAAATGTATGATGGAAAACAGAAGGCAGAGTACTGTAACTGTGTTCCTACATGCCGCAGCACAAGACTAACGTGAACCAGAAAGAATAAAGTTCTTTTTTTTTCTTCAAAACAAGTTTATTGTTTTAACATATAAGAGAAATATCATAACAATTTTATACAAATAATTAAAAATAGGTATTATTATAATATTCAACGAAACAACTAAAGTATTTACAAAGACATCCACTACAATCAGATCAATTAATTAAACTAAAATACTGTGCTAGTGAAATTAGAATTTTTTTAACAAATTTTGTAAATTATCCCATACAACATAATGTGATGTTTTTCTAGTTGTTCTCATTCTAATTGTGCTTATTTCCATATGACACATTATATTCATAACATTTTAAATTCATTGAACGAAGGAGGTGTATCTGAAATCCAATTTCTAGTTATTATTTTCCTAGCCACTGCTAGAATAGACCATAACAAGGGAAGCTTAATCTTTTTAACACATTGAGGTACAGGTGTGCTGAATAATATAAGAGACTTAGAAATAATGAAATTATCTGTAAAAAGAGCCTGCAAAAATTCATTAATTGACTTCCAGTATTCTTTCAAGTTCATACAGTCATAAAACATATGAGCCCAGTCAGCATTAATTTCTACATTACATCTCTTACATAGATTATCTTTATTATTAATTTTATTCATCATCAAAGGTGTATAAAAAGATCTATGTAAAAATTTCCATGTATAAAGTCTCCAGACAATGGAAGATGTAGTTCTATAAGCAGATTCCAATATATATTGTTTATCTTGTTGAGTTGGTGGGTCCCCATTAATAGAGGTGAAATAATTCCAGTATGAATCTACATTGTAAAAGTTTCTTGTCTGATAATTTTATGTATATATGAAAGTTTACCTTTATCAGAAACTTTATGCTGTAAATTTATTATCAAGTAATCAATCAGTTTTGGAATAGATTCTTTAACTGTTATAGACATTAGATCTATTCTATCAATGAGATGTTGTCTAAAGATCTGAACCTCTAGCCAGCAAGTTTCTCTTAGATCAAATTCTTGTTTTAAGAAATCTAGATTTTTAACTTTATTATCAGATATCAGCTGATACCAGTACTTTAGATTATTATCTATAGCTAAATGAGCTCCTTCAGAAGTAGATGACATAAGCATACCCTGAGTATAAATTATAGGGAATACAATAAAATTCCATTCCCTATACTTAGGGTGCATGAATATAAAGTTACGATAACTAATAATAATATTTAATGGGTAACAGACCATATGTTTAGGTGTAATAGGTGAAGTACAAAATTCCTTTAGCAACCACAACATGGAGTTATTTATAATCATATTTTTATGTGTTAAGGAGATTTTCATGAAGTGCATACTAATTAGCTCCCAATAATCTTTCCATTTTGCGACATATGACCGATCTATTAATAAAGTAACAACTTTTATAATAGAAGAGATAATATATAAATTAAAGTCTGGAAAAGAAATACCCCCTTGAGACCAGCTATTAGTATGTTTCTTTAATGCAATCCTAGGTCTATTAGGTGCCCATAAGAAATTTAACATTAGTGTATTCAGTTTCTTGATAGTTATTTTTGTAGGTGAAAGTATTATTGATTGTATTAAGTATAAAATCTTGGGAATATTATCATTTTAATAATTGTAAGTCTCTCCTCCATAGTAAAAAACATATTATTCCAGGTATTAAAAAGATTTTGTATATTAAGAAAACAGGTATTATAGTTATTATATATAATAGATTTAATATCTTTAGATAGTATTATACCTAAATAAGTTATCTGACCTGAGTTGGGTACATATTTAGTAAAATCACTAATGAGAGTATTTTTTCGTGTATATATAGGTAGTATTTTAGTTTTTTCTTCATTCATAGGTTCATAGGTTCATAGGTTTATACTAGGCTATCTGCCCTAAGGCATTTATAAGCCTAGCCCAAATTATTGTGGCTTACGCCACCCCTTATATGAAAAAATACTGTGCCCATTAGTTTGTTGTGCCTCTGTCCAGCAGTGACCCAGAGATGATTCCCGGGGTAAACCTACGATCTCCCATCCACAGGTCTAGATTTCTCTTGAACAGAGTCAGCGAGGTGCTCTGCCTCACATGGACCGGGATTTTATTCCACAGCATAGGGAGTCTCTGAGTGATAAATCTATCCCTCCAGCATGTCCTATTTATATCCGTGCTAAGGTTTAAGTCGCTTGCTCTAGTGGTTTTGGTGGATTTGGATTTTTGAGGTGGAGCATGTCCATTAATTCGGGTTGGACATGGCCTTGTATGTCAGGCACATGTCACCTCTGAGCAGACGGTATGCGACTGAATAGAGCTGGAGTTTCTTCAATCTGGCAGCATATGACAGATTTTGGAGTCCTTTATCCTTTTGGTGAGGAACTTTTGGGGTCTCTCCAATTGCTGCAGATGTCGGGTGAGATACATCCCGAATGGGGCATTGTACTCGATCATTGGTCTGATAAGTGAAGAGTACAGGGGAACAATGACCTCACTAGATCTGGATGTGAATCCCTTCATGATCAGGTGGGCAATGTAGAAGGTCTTTCTAACCACTTTAGCAATGTGAGTGTCAAAGAAAGGCCACTGTCAACCTGGGTCCCCAGGTCCCTGATAACCTCTTCTGTGCTTAGTGGATTGCCACCTATATGGTAGCTTGGGGTTACCTTGTTTTTCCCGAAGGGTATGACTATACATTTTTGGCGTTTAACTTCAGGCCATGGCTCTGGCACCAGCTATCTGTTTCCGTGAGTCCCTTCTGAAGGATATCCGTGTCCGATGCACTTTCCACTATGGCGCCCAGTTTGCAGTCATCTGCAAACTTTGTCAGCCAAAGTCCTCCCATGTTGGCCTGTACTTCTGAGAAGTAGATGCCAAACAATAGGGGCCAAGGACCGAGCCCTGTGGGACACCACTTGTGACCGGCTTGGAGTCTGACACAGCGCCAGCAACTCTAACCCTGTGGGTTCTGTCCTTAAGCCAGTTTGCAACCCATCTTGTGACATATGGGTTTACATTTAAGCTGGTAAGTTTTTCTACAATACCCGTGGGGTATTGTGTCGAAAAGCCTTTGCAAGGTCAAGGTAGGCTGTATGGACTGCCTTTCCCTCATCAATGGCCTTGGTGACTATTTCAAGAAGTCGACCAAGTTCAAAAGGCATGATCTTCCCTTGACAAACCCAAACTGGGTCGGGTCCAATGTCTGCAAGTCCCCTATATCTTTGTTTATGAGCTCAATTATGATCCTCTCCATAGCTTTGCAGACTAGACTTGTTAAGCTTATGGGGTAATTACCAGGGTCCGTGAGCCACCTTTGTGGAGTGGGACCACAGTTGCCGTCGCCACTCCTTGGGCACGTATCCTGTGGTAAGGCTGAGATTAAACAGCTGCCTTATGCGGGTTTAATTCCTCATTTAGCTCGTGTAGCACACAGCCGGGACACCATCCGGTCCCATTGATGCTGTGTTTTTAGCTTTAGAGAGAGCAGCTTTCACCTCGCATTTGAGATGTCCGGGAGGCTACACTCGGCTGGGATAGTTATCTCTCCTTTAGGGGAGAGGGTGAAGTTTGCACTGAACCTGTCTGCCAGTATGTTGGCAATGTCTGTGGGTTCAGTGATTTTTGTATCATTTTGGACTAATTCTGAGCATATCTGTGAGTTTCCACCCAGGTTCCTAACATAGCTGAAAAAGGCCTTATGATTGTCCTTTGAATCCATGGCAATTTTTCTCTCAAAATTGGCCTTAGTTGATTTTATGAGTGCTCGTATTTTTTACTAATAATGATCAGGGGTGACTTCCCTTTTATGGATTTTGTTCTATCATGTAATAGCTTTCTCCTCTTATTGTAAAGTTTGTTAATGGCTGGGGTCCACCAGACTGGACGTTTGCCCTTTGTGGAAAGAGTCTTGGTTTTATTTGGGATTGCCTGATCCATGCAGTCCTGGAGGTGTTCATAGAAGGCATTTGTAAGGGCTTCCAGCTTGGGTTGTGGTTTCCTCTGACTCAGGGGCCTTGAAGGATACCACACCAGTCTTGAGTAGTGTGAAGTTTGCTTTAGAGAAGTTCTTCACTATGGTCTTTTGTTTGGGGTGGGGCGGATGTGGATTTCCAGTGAGATTAGTTTATGATCAGATCTCACCAATGAGGGATATACTTCGGTGTGGAGCATTTTGTCCCCATGTTTGTGACAATGAGATCTAGTATATTTTCTCCTCGTGGGAACAGTAACTAGCTGTTCCATGGCATTTGAATTTATGAACTCCAGGAACCGTTGGGCTAGAAAGTTAGGGCTTGAGTAATGTTCCCAGTCTATATTCGGGTAGTTGAAGTCTCCCAATATGATGGTGTTTGGAGATACATTTATACCCTCCAGTGTCTTCAGGAAGGCTGTGTGGGGTTCCTGAGTTTGAGAGGGTGGCCTGTAGCATGCTACAATTTGTAGAGCAGTTTTGCCTATGGTTAGTTGCACCTGGATGGTTTCCGAGCTTCATGCGTTGCCACCAACCTGGAGGTGTGAGTATCCTTTATGAATATGGATACACCCCTCCTTTTGTGGAGTGGTCCGGGTTTTGGGGCGAACGCATGATATGAGGTAAAACCTAATAGTGCCGGGTGCTCTCAGGAGCCTTGAACCAGGTTTCAGTTACAGCACAGACATCGATGTTCTCCATACTGAGAAGGGCCTCGAGTGCGTGCATTTTGAGATTTAGACTTCTGGCATTGAGCAGCATTACCCTCAATTTCTTCCCATTTTGTTTTCTAGGGTGGTAGGTTTAGAATTTGAGCCTTGCCTAAAAAGGCACTATGGGGTGGCAAGAGCCTTAGCCAATATCCGGAATCCCAGGGTGACAGGTGCAAGCCGTCCCTTGCGCAGCGTGGCTTGTCAAGCATGTCATCCCAGGCAGACAGACACTGGATCCCCTTTGAATGACACCAGACATTAAGCCAATTGTTAAAGCTGATCATCTTGTCTCTATATTGTGGCATCATTCTTGGTGAAGGAAGGATACTGCTCAGGGTTAGGGTCATACCTGCCTGGGCTACATAATCAGAGAGCTCCTCTATGTCTCTTTTCATGTAGTCCAGGGAGGAACATCTCAGGTCGTTCACACCAGCATGGACAATGACTGTGTCATATTTGTACTTGCCGTGGAGTGACCCGAGTGCTTGTGTTATGTGGCGGATTCTAGCGCCCGATAGGCAGCTTACTGTGACCCTCTCCTTGTTCAGCCTGGTGAGTGGGACGTCAGTGTGTCTGACTATGGAGTCACCTATGACAAGTATGTTTGGTGTTGTATTTGGCCTTAAGGGCTGTGACTGCTTTGCACACTGCTTTTGTGGTTTATGTGTTGCTTGTGGGGTGTCTTGAGGTAGCAGTTGTTTGGGTGTCTGCTTTGGAGGCCTCTGCTGTTTAGGTAAATTTTTACTCAGAGCCTCCGAGTATGTCTTTGTGTGTTTATGTGTTTGATTCAGTGGAGTGGTAGCATTATGTGAGGCTGGTTTTGTGGTGTGTGTAGTTGCCTTCTCCTCCTGTCTGGTCTTGCCAGTCCTGAGTTGAGAGAGCTCAGCCTCCAGTTTGGCTAAATAGCTGCATCTCTCAAGTATTTGTGTTATGTGGGAGGAGGAGAGGGTTGTCTGTGTACATGAGGCAGTTATAACATTGCCTCAAGATTCCCAGATTCACCAGCTGGACCGAGAGGAGATTGACAACTGACCTTTGGACATGCTAGAATAATATTGGGAAATCCTTAATTGAAAACAAGGGCCAGTGGGGAGTGAGGGTGTAGTGCTTTTAATTTTTAGTGCTGACTTATATAATTGCTTTAGTGAGCAAGTGCCAGGTAGCTTGAGTGCAATGTGTTACAAGTAACTAAATGCAAAACGACAAACAGTAACTTTCTTTCAAGTGAAACAAGGAAATAAGTACAGTAAGCAATGCAGATATCACTAGTGATCCACAGAAGCTGAGAAGTTGCGTATTAGGTGGAATTAGCTTCCAGGGAAATAACAAGCAAACAAACAACAAGCATATAAACAAAGCTAGATTCAGTAGGCCTGGATCTAGTCTATGCTAGAGCAAACAAGGTGAACCAATTTCAGTAAGATACAGTTCAAATATTCAGGCACTATAAACCTTTAACCAGAAAATTCCCAGCTCAGAAGGGCAGAGTCCAGCCTCTTCTCCCACAAGAGTGCAGACCACGAACCTTCTTAATGTAAAATAACTGGCCTGAAGTCCAAGTGCCTAAACCAGAACTAATACACTTGGACACTGGGCTCTCAATCAGCAGTTCCCAACTTAGAAGGATGAAAGCTACCTGTCCTGCCACCACAGTGCTTGCCACAAACCTTCCTAATGTAAAACAACTGGTCTGAAGCCCAAGTGCTTAATCCAAAAGACTTGAATGATAGCTACACTTTAATCAAGTTACAACCAAGCAGTAATAAATACCATTGAATACTTTAGAGAATGTCTGGATTAGTGCTCAAGTTACACAAACAAAGCTAGATCCAGCAGGCCCGAATCCAGTCTATGCCACAGCAAACAAGGCACCAACTTCAGTAAGAAACAGTTCAGATATGCATGCACTATAAGCCTTTAACCAGAAATTCCCAGCTCAGAAGGGCAGAGTCCAGCCTCTCCTCCCACAAGAGTGCAGACCACGAACCCTCTTAATGTAAAATAACTGGCTTGAAAGCCCAAGTACTTAAACCAGAATTAATACACTTTTAGAATAACAGACACTGAGCCCTCAATCAGCAGTTCTCAACCTAGAAGGATGTAAGCTACCTGTTCTGCCACAACAGTGCAGACCACAAACCCTCTCAGTGCAAAACAACTAACTGGTCCGAAGCCCAAGTGTTTAAACCAAAAGGCTTAGAATGAGTTACACCAAGCAGTAATAAATACAATTGAGTATTTTAAGATGATGCAAAAGTAAAAGAAGTAGGTAAAACACAAGTACAGTAAAAGCAGATGAAATTTTTTTTTTTTTTTTTTTTTTTTTTCTGAACAAGTGCTGAGATCAAAGAAACAGATTAGAGTGCTGAAACTAGAAAACTGGCTAGTTACAAGAAAAAAAACAAGCTAGAAGGCTTCCCTCAAACACAGAAGGGCTTGGGGGCTCAGAAGCCTACAAATAGTCTGTACCACTTAACAAGAAAGGCAGGAAATAAGCTTAATTTTTTTTTTTCTATTTCCCAGATGCTCTCTTTGTACACAGTAGGAGTGCCTGAAATCAGAATATGATCTCACTGCACTCAGTTGAGTGAGCAAATGAGATGGGCCCAGAGGCAGGCTGAGGCGGGGCGGCAGTTTCAATGCCACTAAGATTAACACCAAAACAAAAACAGGGCGGGTGGGTGGGAATAAACTGAAGAGCAGAATAACCAGTTAAAAATTCCTTCAACACTCCTTCATACACAGTTTAAATCAATTTAAATACTGTATTTTTTAAAATAAAAGTGCAGAAATAGGTACTTAAATTCTCTTATACGTCCAGTTGAATATAACCAAGTTCTTAGCTTGCCAAGCTGAAGTTTTAAAGCAGGAATTATTTCACATGCACCAGTTTAAATATGCAAGGACAGGAAATCAAAGCATGTGGCTACCCCCACACCTGTAATTACTAGCAAATAACAAAATTCAGCCAACACTAGCTTTTAGTTCAAGTTACTGAAGAGCAGAATAACCAGTTAAAAATTCCTTCAACACTCCTTCATACACAGTTTAAATCAATTTAAATACTGTATTTTTAAAATAAAAGTGCAGAAATAGGTACTTAAATTCTCTTATACGTCCAGTTGAATATAACCAAGTTCTTAGCTTGCCAAGCTGAAGTTTTAAAGCAGGAATTATTTCACATGCACCAGTTTAAATATGCAAGGACAGGAAATCAAAGCATGTGGCTACCCCACACCTGTAATTACTAGCAAATAACAAAATTCAGCCAACACTAGCTTTTAGTTCAAGTTACTGAAGAGCAGAATAACCAGTTAAAAATTCCTTCAACACTCCTTCATACACAGTTTAAATCAATTTAAATACTGTATTTTTTAAAATAAAAAGTGCAGAAATAGGTACTTAAATTCTCTTATACGTCCAGTTGAATATAACCAAGTTCTTAGCTTGCCAAGCTGAAGTTTTAAAGCAGGAATTATTTCACATGCACCAGTTTAAATATGCAAGGACAGGAAATCAAAGCATGTGGCTACCCCCACACCTGTAATTACTAGCAAATAACAAAATTCAGCCAACACTAGCTTTTAGTTCAAGTTACTGAAGAGCAGAATAACCAGTTAAAATTCCTTCAACACTCCTTCATACACAGTTTAAATCAATTTAAATACTGTATTTTTTAAAATAAAAAGTGCAGAAATAGGTACTTAAATTCTCTTATACGTCCAGTTGAATATAACCAAGTTCTTAGCTTGCCAAGCATTGAATATTAAACCAGAAATACTTTTAAAATTCATCATTTTATCAAATAAAGACTGCATAGAAGAATTAGATCCTGCTGATGTAATTAGAACATCATCTGCAAAAAGTTGAATTTTTGATGTTGTATTTTCTTCTATTTCAAAACCCTCTATGTCAGTACTGTTTCTAATCAAATTAGCCCAAGGCTCCATTACTAAAGTGAATAATAGTGGAGAAAGTGGACATCCTTGCTTTGTACCTTTAAGAATGGGTATTTTTTGTGAAACATATGTTCCTACCTTAATATAAGCCAGCGTTCCTTTGTATAAATGCTCAATTAAATTTACAAATGCATCAGAGAAATTTGTGCATTTCAGTAAGGTAAACAGATAGTCCCAACTTACTGAATCAAATGCTGAACCTATATCAAGACTAATAAGTGTTAAATCTTTCTTTTTCCTATTTGCAAAATCAATTAACGTTAAAGTTCTTCTTATATTATCAAAAGTATTTCTATTTACAATGAAGTCCGTCTGATCTATGTCTATAATGCCGGGATAATTGTCTTCAATCTATCAGCAAAAATACTCATAAACATTTTATAATCAACATTAAGTAATGAGATGGGTCGATATGAAGAACATCTAGTTGGATCTTTATTAGGTTTTAAAATTGGTGAAATAAATGTATATTGCCAAGATGGGGGGGGTTATTAACTCAGTTTGGGCCAGAATAAAAACCTTATGTATTAATAAATATGTAGTTTTAGAAAGGATTTTATATATCTCTGGTATAATACCATCATTACCCGGTGCTTTGTTTGATTTAAGCTTATTTATTTGTGTAATAACTTCTGTATATGAAATACTCTTGTCCAATAGTTTAATCTGTTGTTTATTAAGCTTTTTATTCATGTTTGTGGTTATAAACTCCTTTATTTTATCTTTAGGTTCCATGCTAATGTTGTTATGGTTAATCTTGTGAAAGTGATTTCTAAATTCATCCAGTATTTCTGGTATACTAGAAACATTCTTCTTTTTCCTTAAAGAAAAGATTTCTTTGATATGGTTTTGTTTATTCAATCTTTTGTTTTATTTTTAAGTCTATGTAAGTATTTGGGGCTTATTGAATAAGACAAAACTTGTATTTCTCTAAAGTTATTTTAACTTTATGAGTTAAAATTTCTTTGTATTTCTCATTTAGTTTGTTTATT